>NW_027635681.1:25598-52074 GCF_903797595.1 Erithacus rubecula | reverse complement strand
GGTGGGTCTTCCCTCCACAGACAACCCTGGGATGGGTTTGCAGCCCCGACTCGGGCAGGATCTCAGGGCCTCCTTCTCCCTGTTGAATTCTTGTGCCATGCATCCACTGTAAACGGCCTCTTGCCCAAGGCTGTGCTGTGGGGATTTGTCTTCCCTGGTCTCCGTTCTCAGCTCTGGGGGATGAAGGACAAGGAGAGGATGGGATTTGCCTCCGTGCCAGAGGGAAGGGCAAGGTGATTCCCCCAGTGTGTCCCTGGCAGGAGGGCGTCAGCAGTGAATTTGTCCTGCAGCAAGATGGAGCAGGACACAGGGGGAAAGGGGCACTGACTTCCTTCTCACCTGCCAGTAGCTGTGGGGCATCTTCCTCTTCCTCACAAGCCCCTCCTCCTCCATGGGACCAAGGTTTGCGAATGGAAAATCCCGGTTTGGGAGAGACAATCGCCCTGCAGTAAAAGCACTCCTCCTTCTGACACGCCCTTCCTTCTCCTCTCATTGCTTCTCTTCCTCCCACTCCTCACCCAACTCTGCTGGGTGCTGACACACAAAAGCAGCCAATCTTTACTGCTGGGAATTTCAAATTGGATGCTCTACTCGAGGCACTGGGACTGGTACTGTGAGCACTGGGAATGATCAGGCGACAGGTGGAAGCGATGCTGTGAGACCCAGAAAGGAACTGGGAGCTCTTTCTCTGCCAGTGCAGCTTTTACTGGGAGCACTGGGAGGGAACTGGGAGCAAAGAGCGCCTGAAAACAGCTATGGCTGGTGGTGGGCGGGGCCAGAGCTGTGGGCGTGGTTATGCAAATCCAGGAGCGATCGCACGCTGGGATTGGTGGGTGGGAGCAGAGCGGGGTTGCTGCGGTCACGTGAGCGGCGTGAGGGGAACGGAGCGATGGCGGCGGCGGCCGGTGAGAGGGGACAGGGAATGGGGACAGGGAGCAGGAATGGGGACAGGGAACGGGAATGGGGAAGGGAATGGGAATGAAGACAGGGACTGCAAATAGGATCGGGTATGGGGACAGAGAGCAGGAAGGGGAACAGGGATTGGGAATGGGGACAGGGACTGGGATTGTGACCAGGGAGCGAATGAGGACTGGGACCGTGAATTGTGGACATGGAATGGAGATAGGGACTACGACTAGGGACCAAGACCTGGAATACAGGACAGGGACTGGGAATGGGAACGGGAATCCAGACTGGGACTGAGAATGGGGCCTGGAATGAGGGACTGGGACCGGGAATGGGAATAGGGACCAGGTATGGGACCGGGAATGGGAATAGGGACCAGGAATACAGGAGAGGGACAGGGGACGGGACTGGGAATGGGAATCGGGAAGGGGACAGGGAGAGGGAATGTGTACAGGGACTGGGAATGGCAATGGGAATAATGGAATGGGACTGAGAATGGGCTTGGGTGTGGGAATGGGACCAGGAAGAAGGACAGGGTCCGAGAATTTGGCACCTAGAATGGGGACAGGGACCTGGGCTACAAGACTGAAACCGTGAAGGGAACCAGGAATAAGGGACAGGGACCAGGACTACAGGATCGAGACCAAGACTGAGAATGGGACAGGGAGTGGGGACAGGTACTGGGAATGGGGACAGGGACCAGGAATGAGGACCGGGACCAGGAGTTGTAGACTTGGAATGGGGATACGGACCATGATTAGGGGACCAAGACCTGAAATACAGGACAGGGACTGGGAATGGGAATGGGAATGCAGACTGGGACTGAGAATGGGACCTGGAATGAGGGACTGGGACCCGGAGTGGGAACAGGGATCCAGTATGGGACTAGAAAAAGGGACAGGCACAATGAACGTGTACAGGGACCAGAAATGGCAATGGGAATAATGGAATGGGACTGAGATTGGGACTGTGTGTGGGAATGGAATGGGAAGGATGCAAGGATTGGGAATTTGAGACCTAGAATCGGGACAGGGTCCTGAAGTACAAGATTTAAAGTGGGAAGGTGTTATAAATAATCAGGGCCAAGGCCTTTATTAAAATGCAGCTCTTTTATTAAGGGGGAGTTGCGGGAAGGCCGCCGCCTGCTGCTGCCACAGAACCAGTCTCGGATGTGGAGAGGAGGTCCTCGTGCCGTCCCGTCCGTAGGCAGGATGGGGAGTTCCAGTCCTCACATGCACATAGAGAACTCTCCTTGGCTTGGCTTGTCTAGGGTTGGCATCTTGTTGCACTACTTCTTACATAACATCCAGTTAGATAAGGACTTCTTCTAGCAGGTTGTGATTTTTCTAGCTGTCTGGTATTAGTTGTGCTTTATGTATTAGGTGTCACTTTGCTATTCTTGAGGCGTTTTTGTCTGGATTGGACTTCCACTGTAGAGGTGTTTCTTGGGAGTTTTGGAGACTTTGCATATGGGGGCAGCGTCTTTTGATTGACAGGGAGCAGCAGCAGGCGGCCGGAAGTGAGGTGAGGGGACAGGGCGGAAGTAGGAAGTGATTGAACCAGAACTGGGATTAATTGGGGAGTACAAACAGAGGGTGAACCGGGGGATACAGAACATGCACATCAAGAACGGAAAGTAGCTTAACATTTTAACAGAGGGGATAACTCTTAAAAATTACTTTTAACAATTCAACATTGTTTTTTACTATTTGTAACCCTTAATTTATGGCTGCTGAACTTTTTTATTTATCTCATTGCTCAGCTGCTCCTTTTGTGATTCTTTGCTGCTCTGAACTTTAGAAAATGACACTGATTCCTTCCGTCGGTGTCTGTGTCTTTGGTGCTGACCTTGCCCACTGGTAAAACCAAATTGGCATAGTCTGGCTGGATCACAGCAAAATGTCACTTTTTAAATGTCAGTGTGAGGAATCAGAGCCATGTGGAATTGCTGGATGCAAAGCCCTTCCCTAGAGTTGCTGTCTCTACAGTGGGCTGAGGTCAGAGCAGCCTGTGAGCAGTGGGGCAGTCAGTTAAAAGAGGCTGAACCACTGGATGTCTTCAAATGCATCCAAAAACTGCATATGGAAAAAGGAGAAGAACTTGTGGGTTTGGGATGATGAGGGTGGATTTTGTTAAGATCATATTGGAAACAGCACCAACAGAAGGAACAGTGTTTGTTGGAACACTCCCATGTGGAACCACAGAAAAAGTTTTAATCTTGAGCTTGAAATTCTTTGTGTTAGTGAAATAAAAATGATATAATATTATATATGGATGTATCTATTAATTATAATCAGATAATATATTTATTTGTAGATCAAGTAAATAATAATAATGTGAAATAATGCTGACAATACTAATGTGTTAGCTCTGGTTGCTCAGGGATGTAGCACTAAATGCCCTACAGAAAAGCATTAACAAGGACATAAGGTCACTGGTAAAAGTTGTGAGATTGTTTATAAGGAATAAAGGAGGGAGGGATGAAATTGGCTGTTTTAATGGGATTTGCTGATACTGTGATGTGGAATGTGTTCTGTTGCTGTGGAAAACACAGTGATGGAGACTGCTGGGTTTTTCATATACCAGACTATCCACAAACTGCAGGACTGGTTGAACAGATGAATGTTTGTTAAGAGAGCAGTTGAAAAAATGAGGAGATGAGAGCCTGTCCTGATGGCAACCCATCTCCAGATGTGCTCCAGACCCTTAACAATGGGCCAACAGGGAAATTGAAAGCCCCTGGGTGTGCATGGCTGCACCCAGTTTGCAAATGCAGCCATGGCCAGTGAGACTTGGACTTGCTGGGAAATTGTTCTGGGTGTGATGGCCCCTGACAGGGGCCCCCAGAGGCTGCAGGGATGCACTGGGATGCACTGGAATTATTTAGGATCAATCAGAAGCAAATGAGAGTTCTCAGTACAGAAAGAGGAATTCTGATTCCTCCAGGACACTTTGGTTGGGCAGCTGCTCACTGGAGCTTGGCCTTGCAAAGTGTTCCTGTCACAGGAACAGTAATTGCTGCAGATTGTCAAGGAGAAATCAAAGTAATCCTTTTCAACCATAGTGAACAAGTTTGGATTATGTAGCCCCATGGCACAGTAGCACAATTATTGATATTCCAGTTTTGAAACCAATAGTGAGAAAAGGAGCTGCACCTCAAATCAGCACTGTTTGTGGAGATAAAGGGTTTGGATCCAGCAGCCCTAAAAATGGAGCCAGAGTGTGGGTGCAGAGGCCAAATGGCCTCCTGAGCCAGCTGGAGGAACAGCTCTGGGCAAAGACAGCACTGTCTGAATCCTGAAACCTGGGCAGGAGCCATGGGAATGTGTCCCTGCAGCCAAGTGCTCTGTGTGAGAACAAGTGGATGTTATGGGATGTTGTTTTACAGATCCTGCCAGACCAAATATCCCTGTTTGCCCCAAGGGCCCCTTTGGAAAATGCTCTGACCCACGGTGCTCCATGTGAAGGCTGATGTGGCACTGAGGGACTTCCACAGGAATTCCAACCAGGAGCCTGGGGCCCCTCAGGGGCTGGGACCCAGCACCTCCCCAGCTGGAGGGGAAAGGACCCACCAAGCCTTGTCAGGCACAGGCAGCATGGTACAGCTGAGCAGCAAAGGACCTGGGGACATTATTCTGGAATTAGAAAGGCACCATCTCCATGGACAATGGAATTATTGTTCCTGACCCGGATGAGATGGAGGAAAAAGGATGAGCAGCCTTGTCACTAAAGTGCTGCTTGTGTCTGTGAGTTGAATCTTGAGAGTCAGCCAGAACCTTTGTTTGCCAGAGACACCTCTAGAGTTTCACCAAGGATTAGTCAGGAAATTATGATGAAAATTTAAAGAGTAGCCAAAATACTCTATGTAACTAATTGCTGGGTGTGTTCTCAGCTCATGTTGGGAGGAATGGGGTTCCCTTGGGGGGCCCCCCCCGTGGGGTGGCCAGAGCTCTGTCCATGGGCTCTGACTTGTAACGGAGTCAGTGCAGGGACAGTTAAAGAAAACTGTGCTGTGGAACAAAGGAATGCAATTACCAGTTTGACAGGATTCACTCAAATTTCCTTTCAGTAGAAACCGACCCCTGATAGAGTTGGAGGGCACAATGTGAAAGGATTTCTGTGCTTTGCCCTCACTGCCAATGTCAGTAGAACAGACAGCCAAAGACTCTTGTTCACCCTGTGCCCGATGTGCACTGCCTCCTCCTGTGGAGTTTATATTAATGGGCTGCATTGATTATTAGAAGAAGCAGAAAATGATACTGTGAAAACGTCCAACAGCACATCCTGTGAGCTCTAACAAACACAAATGGGGCACTACAGAACTGCCTGGCCTTGGATTATCTGCTTGCTGGCCAAGGAGGAGCCTGGGCTGCCATGGGACAGGAATGTTGCACTTCTGTCAGTGATGAGTTTGAAGTCCAACAGTCAGGAATCACCTCGATGGAAAGAGCAGTAGAAAAATCGGTACCACAGCCACCCCCGCTTCAGTAGTGCTGCTTCCTTGTGGAAAAAACAAGTACTACAGCCCTCCCCAAGAAGTGCTGCTTCCTCGTGGAGGAAACTGGTACTGCAGCCCCCCTCCCAAGTACTGCTCCCCTTTGCAGAGAAAACCAGTACTGCAGCCCCTCCCAGTATAGCTACCCTTTTGTGGACAAAACCGGTACTGCAGGCCCCTCCCCCCCATAGTGCTGTCCCCTTGTGGATAAAACAGGTACTGCAGGCTCCACACCCCAGAAGTGCTGTCACCTTGTGGACGAAACCGGCACTGCAGCTCCCCACCCAGTAGTGTGGCTTCCTTGTGGACAAAACCAATACTGATGCCCCACCCCCTCACTAGTGCCGCCCTCTTGTGGACAAAACCGGTACTGCAGCCTCCATCCCAGAAATTCTGTCCCCTTGTGGACAAAACCTGTACTGCAGCCCCCCCCCCCCTCCCTCACTAGTGCTGCCTCCTTGTAAACAAAACCAGTACTGCATCCCGCACACCCTCAGGAATGCTGTCCCCTTGCGGACAAACCCGGTATTACAGACACCTCTGCCTCAGTTATGCTGCTTCCTTGCGGACAAAACCAGTACTGCAGGCCCCCCCCCCCCCCCCCCCCCAGTATTGCTGCTTTATCATGGACAAACCTGGTACTGTGGCACCCCCCCCCTTTCAGTAGTGCTGTCCCCTTGTTGACAAAACAGGTACTGCAGCCCAGCTCCCAGAAGTGCTGCCCTATTTTGGTCAAAACCGGCACCGCAGCCCCCCCATCAGTAGTGCTGTATCCTTGTGGACAAAACAGGAAATGCAGCTCCCCCTCCCCAGTAGTCCTGGCCCCTCGTGGACAAAACCGTTACTGCCGCCCCTCGCCCGGTAGTGCTGCTTTCTCGTGGACAAAACTGGCACTGCAGCCGCCCCACCAGTAGTGCTGTATCCTTGTGGACAAAACAGGAAATGCAGCTCCCCCCCCAGTAGTGCTGCTCACTCATGGACAAAACCAGTACTGCAGCCCTCCGCCCAGTAGTGCTGCCCCGTTGTAGACAAAACCAGTACTGCCCCACCCCCCCCCACTAGTGCTGTCCCCTTGTGGACAAAACTAGTATCACCGGCTTCCTCCCTTCAGTAGTTCTGCCCTCTTGTGGAGAAAACCATTACTGCAGCCCCCCCCCCCCCCACTTTCAATAGTGCTGCGCCCTTTTGGACAAGACCAGTACTACAGCCTCCCCCCAACATGTAGTGCTGTCCCCTTGTAGACAAAACAGGTACTGCAGCCCATACCCCCAGAAATGCTGTCCCCTTTTGGACAAAACCGACACTGCAGCTCCCCCCCTAGTAGTGCGGCTTCCTTGAGGACAAAACAGGTACTGCAGCTCTCCGCCCCTGTAGTGCTGTCCCCGTGTGGACAAAACTGGTACCGCAGTCCCCTCCTCAATGGTGCTGTCCCATTGTGGACAAAACAGGTACTGCAGCTTCCCCCCCCAGTATAGCTGCCCCCTTGTGGACAAAACCAGTACTGCTGGCCCCCCCTCATCACTAGTGCTGTCCTCTTGAGGAAAAAATGGCTACTGCAGTTCCACCCCCTTCAGCAGTGCTGCCCCCTTGTGAACAAAACAGATACTGTGCACCCCCCCTCCAGTAGTGCTGCCCCCTTGTGGACAGAACAGGTACTGCGGCCCCAACCAGTAGTGCTGCTTTCTCATGGACAAAACCAATACTGTAACCTCCCCCCAGTAGTGCTACCCCCTTGCGGACAAAACTGGTACTGTGCCCCTCCCCCTCCATGTAGTGCTGATTCCTTGTGAACAAAATCGGTACTGCAGCCTCTCCCCTTCAGTAATTCTGCCCCCTTGTTTACAAAACATGTACTACAGCCCTCTCCTCAGAAGTGCTGCCCCCTTGTGGACAAAACCAGTACTGCAGCCTCCCCCCCTTAGTAATGCTGCCTCCTTGTGGACAAAACAGGTACTGCATCACGCCCCCCACACTAGTGCTGCCTTTGTGTGGACAAAACCTTTGCTGCATCCCTCTTCCCCCGTACTGCAGCCCCCATGTGGACAAAACCGGTACTGCAGCCCTCGCTTCCTCATCAGTGCTGGCCCCTTGTGGACAAAACAAGTACTGCAGCTCCCCCCCTCCAGTAATGTTGTCCTGTTGTGGACAAAACCAGTTCTGCTGGCCCTCCCTCATCACTAGTGCTGTTTTCTTGAGGACAAAATGGCCACTGCAGTTCCACCTCCTTCAGCAGTGCTGCCCCCTTGTGAACAGAACAGATACTGTGCACCCCCCACCCCAGTAGTGCTGCCTCCTCGTGGACAGAACAGGTACTGCGGCCCCAACCAGTAGTGTTGCTTTCTCATGGACAAAACCAATACTGTAACCTCCCCCCAAGTAGTTCTACCCCCTTGCGGACAAAACCGGTACTGCAGCCCCTGCACACCAGTAGTGCTGCTCTTTTGTGTAAAAAAACAGGCACAGCAGCCCCTGCTTCCTCACTAGCGCTGTCCCCTTGTTGACAAAACAGGTACTGCAGCCCCAACCCCAGTAGTGCTGCTTCATTTTGGACAAAACCGTTACTGCACCAACCCCCCTACTAGTCCTGCCCTCTTTTAGACAAAACTGATACCGCAGCAACCCCCTCAGCAGTGCTGTCCCCTTGTGGACAAAGCCTGTACTGCAGCCCCCCCCCCCCTTAGTAATGCTGCTTCCTTGTGGACAAAACAGGTACTGCATCACTCCCCCCCACACTAATGCTGTCCTTGTGTGGACAAAACCTTTACTGCAGCCCCCTTCCCCCATACTGCTGCCCCCTTGTGGGCAAAACCGGTACTGCAGCCCTCGCTTCCTCATCAGTGTTGTCCTCTTGTGGACAAAACACGTACTGCAGCTCCCCCCCTCCAGTACTGTTGTCCCGTTGTGGACAAAACCGGTACTGCAGCACCCCCTCCTCACTAGTGCTGCCTCCTTGTAGGCAAAACCGGCACTGCGCGTCCCCCCCCTCAGTAGTGAAAAAAACAGGCACTGCAGCTCACCCACCCAGTAGTGCTGTCCGGGTGTGGACAAAAGCAGTACTGCTGCCCCCCCCCCTCCCCCCCCATCACGAGTGCTGCCCCCTTGCGGACAAAAGTGGTACGGCAGGCCCCCACCCCCAGCAGTGCTGATCCCTTGTGGACAAAACCAGTACTGCAGCCCCCCATTCCAGTTGTACTGACCCGTTGTGGACAAAACTAATACCGCCGCCCCCCGCCCAGTAGTTCTGCCCCCCTGTGGACAAAACTGGTATTGCAGACCCTTCATTTCAGTAGTGATGCCCCCTTGTGGACAAAACCTATACTGCAGCCCACGCCTCAGAAGTGCTGCCCCCTGGTGGAAGAAAACGGCACTGCAGGCCCTCACCAGTAGTGCTGCCTTCCTTGTGGACAAACCCGGTACTGCAGACCCTCCTGCAGTACTGCTGACCCCTTGTGGACAAAACTGGTGTTGCCGGCCCCACCCCAGGTAGTGATGCCCCCTTGTGGATGAAACTGGTGCTACAGCCCTTCCCTTCCAATAGTGCTGTCTGGTTGTGGATAAAAACCGGTACTGCAGGCCCCACCCCCAGTAATGCTGCTCCCTTGTTGACAAAACCGGTACTGTAGCCCCCTCATTTTCACTAGCGCTGCCCCATTGTAGACAAAACAGGTACTGCAGCCCCTGCCACCAGTACTTCTGACTCCTTGTGAACAAAACGGGTAATACAGTCTCCAAACCAGTAGTGCTGCCCCTTTGTGAACAAATCTGGAACAGCAGGGCCCCCCCCTCACTATGTCTATCCCCTTGTGGACAAAACCAGTACTGCCGCTTTCTTCCAGTAGTGCGGCCCCCTTGTGGACAAATCCGGTACAGCGCCCCTCCCCTTTCAGTAGTGCTTCCCCGTTGAGGACAAAACAGGTACTGCAGCCCCCCATACAAGCAGTGCTGTCCCCTTGTGGACAAAACTGATGCTGCAGACCACCCCCCAGAAGTGCTGCCCCCTTGTGGAAAAATCCGGCACAGTGCCCCCCCCACCCCCAGTTCAGCTGCCCCCTTCTGGACAAAACCGGTACTGCAGGCCCTTTTTCTGTAGTGCTGACCCCTTGTGACAAAACCGGTACTGCAGCTCCCCTTTTCAAAAGTGCTGATCCCTTGTGGATAAATCCGGTACTGCAGCCTCCCCCCCACCACCCCCCCGTACTGCTGCTTTTTTCTGGTCAAAACTGGTACTTCAGGCCCCCTTCCAGTAGTGCTGACCCGTTGTAGACAAAACTGGTACTTCCACACCCCGCCCGGTAGTGCTGCCCCCTTGTGGACAAAACCGGCACTGCAGCCCCCCCACTCCAGTAGTGCTGTTCTCTTGTGGACAAAACTGGCACTGCAGCCCCCCCACCAGTAGTGCTGTATCCTTGTGGACAAAACCAGTACTGCAGTCCCCCGTACCAGCAGTGCTGTCCCCTTGTGGACAAAACTGGTGCTGCAGCCCACCCCCCCAGAAGTGCTCCCCCAGGTGGGCAAAACTGGCACTGCATCCCCTTGCACCAGTAATGCTCTATCCTGGTGGAAAAAACAGGAAATTCAGCCCCCCTCTCCTCACTAGTGCTGCCCTTTTGTAGACAAAACTGGTACAGCAGCCCCCCCTTCCCTTCAGCTGTACTGCCCCCTTGGAGACAAAACCAGAAATGCAGCCCTCTGCACAAGTAGTGCTGCTTCCTTGAGGAAAAAGCTGTACTGCAGCCCCTGCCACCCAGTACTGCTGCCCCCTTGTGGACAAAAGTGGCACTCCCGACCCCCTTCCTTCTGCAGTGCTGATATTTTGTGGACAAAACGTGTACTGCCGACTGCTTCCAGTAGTGCTGACATTTTGTGGACAAAATGGGTACTGCAGCCCCACTACCCCCATTTGTAGTGCTCCCCCCTTGTGGACAAAACAGGTACTGGAGCCCACCCCCCCAGAAGTGTTGCCCACTTGTGGACAAAACCAGTACTGCAGCCCCCCCGTACCAGCAGTGCTGTCCCCTTGTGGACAGAACTTGTGCTGCAGCTCACCCCCCATAAGTGCTGCCCCCTTGTGGAAAAAAAAACTGGCACAGCAGCCACCCCCTCCCCAGTACTGCTGCCTCCTTCTGGACAAAACCGGTACTCCAGGCTCCCTTTGAGTAGTGCTGCTCCCTTGTGGACAAATCGGGTACTGCAGATCCCCCCTTTCAGTAGGTCTTCCCCCTTGTGGACAAAACAGGTACTGCAGCCCCCTACCCCCCTTTGTAGTGCTCCCCCATTATGGACAAAACAGGTACTTGAGCCCACCCCCCCAAAAGTGCTGCCCACTTGTGGACAAAACTGGCATTGCAGCCCGCCCACCAGTAGTGCTGTATCCTTGTGGACAAAACAGGTACGGCAGCTCCTCCTCCAGTAGTGCTGTACTCATGTGGTCAAAACCGGTACTGCAGCCTCCCCCTCCTCAATAGTGCTGCCCCCTTGTGCCAAAATCCCTGTACTGCAGCCCCACCCACATCAGTGCTGCTCCCTTGTGGACAAAACCGGTGCCGCCGGCCCTCCCCCTTCATTAGTGCCTCCCCTTTGTGGAAAAAACAGGTACTGTAGCACCCCCCCCCTCAGTAGTTCTGCCCCCTTGTGGACAAAACCGGTACGGCAGGTGCCCATTTCCAGCCGTGCTACCCCCTTGTGCACAATACTGGTACTGCAGCCCCCCCCCCCTTCAGCTGTACTGCCCCACTGGGGACAAAACCGGAACTGCAGCCCCACCCACATCAGTGCTGCCCCCTTGTGGATAAAACCAGTACTGCAGTCCTCCCCCCACTTTCAGTAGTGCTGCCCCCTTTTGAACAAAACCGGTGCTGCCGGCCCACCCCCCTCATTAGCGCCTCCCCTTTGTGGAAAAAACCGGTACTGCAGCCCCCTCCCCCCCAGTAGTACTGCCCCCTTGTGGACAAAACATGTACGGCAGGCGCCCATTCCCAGCTGTGCTGCCTCCTTGTGCACAAAACTGGTACTGCAGCCCCCCTCCCCCTTCAGCAGTGCTGCCCCCTTGTGGACAAAACCGGTACTGGAGCCCCCCCTGCGAAGTAATGCTGTCCACTTGCAGACAGAACAGGTACTGGGGCCCCTCAACCAGTAGTGCTGCTTCCTCGTGGACAAAACTGGTACTGCAAACCCCTCCCAAAAGTAGTGCTGTCCCCTTCTGGACAAAACAGGCACTGCAGCCCCCCCTCCCCAGTAGTGCTGCCCTTTTGTGGAGAAAACCAGTACTGCAGCCCCTCCTTCCTCACTAGGGCTCCCCCCTTGTGGACAAAACTGGTACGCCGGTCCCTCCTTTCAGTAGTGCTGACATTTTGTGGACAAAACCAGTACTGCTGACCCCTTCCAGTAGTACTGCTCCCTTTGTGGACAAAACAGGTACTGCAGCCCACCCTCTAGAAGTGCTGCCCACTTGTGGACAAAACCTGTACTGCAGTCCCTCACACCAGTAGTGCAGCCCCCTCGTGGACAAAAGCAAGTACTGCAGCCCCCCCCCCCCCCCAGTAGTGCTGTTCACTTGTAGACAAAACCGGTACTGCAGCCCACCCCTCTCAGTCTCGCTGCCCCCTTGTGTACAAAACCGGTACAGCAGTCCCCCGCCCCCCAGAAGTGCTTTCCCCTTGTGGACAAAACAGGTACTGTAGTCAATGCCCTGGAAGTGCTGCCCCCTTTTGGAAAAAATCGGCACTGCAGCCCCCCTCAATAGCAGTGGTGCCCCCTTGTAGACAAAACCAGCACTGCAGCCCCCCTCCTTCCTCCCAGTAGTGCTGCCCACTTGTGGACAGAACAGGTACAGAGGCCCCCCGCCCAGTACTGCTGCCCCCTTGTGGACAGCACAGGTACTGCGGCGACCCAACCAGTAGTGCTGCTTTCTCGTGGACAAAACCGGTACTGCATCTCGCCCCCACTCAGTAGTGCTGCCCGTTTGTGGACAAAACCGGTACTGCAGCCCTACCCCCAGTAGTGCTGCCTCCTTGTGGACAAAACGGGTACTGCAGCCCCCTCCCAGTAGAGCTGTCCCCTTGTGGAAATAAACCGGTACTGCAGCCCACCCCGTAGTACTGCCTCTTCCTTGTGGACAAAACTGGTATTGAAGCCCCACCCCCAGTAGTGCTGCTTCTTTGTGAACAAAACCAGTAGTGCAGCCCCACCCCCACAGTAGAGTTGCCCCCTTGTGGACAAAACCGGTACTGCAGCCCCCCCACTTAGCAGTGCTACTTCCTTGTAAACAAAATCGGCCCTGCAGCCCCACCCCCAGTAGTGCTGCCCACTTGTAGAAGAAACGGTACTGCAGTTCTTCCCCCCACGTACCGCCGGACCGCCCCACTCCCTAATGCTGCCCCCTTGTGGTCAAAATAGGTACTGCACCTCTCCACCCCCAGTACTGCTGCCCTTTTGTGGACAAAATCGGTACTGCAGCCCACGCCCCTCCACGTCCTGCTGCCCCCTTTTGGAGAAAACTAGTACTGCTGCCCCCTGCACCAGTATTGCTGCCCCTTCGTTTACAAAACCGGTACTGTCGCTTCCTTTCAGTAGTGCTGCCCACTTATGGATAAAATCGTTACTGCAGCTTGCTTCCCACTCAGTAGTGTTGTCCCGTTGTGGACAAAACCGATATGGCAGTCCCTTATTCCTCGCTAGTGCTGCCCCCTTGAAGAAAAAATAGGTACTGCAGCCCCACCCTCAGTAGTGCTGCCCCCTTGTGGACAAAACCGGTACTGACCGCCCAACCCCAGTAGTGCTGTTCCTTCATGGACAAAACCGGTACTGCAGCCCCCCCCCTTTCAGTAGTGCTGTCCCTTTGTGGACAAAACCAATACTACAGCCCCCCCCACCTGTAGTGCTGTCCCCTTGTGGACAAAACCGGTACTGCAGCCCCCCCCACCCAGTAGAGCTGTCCACTTGTGGACAGAACAGGTACTGCGGTCCCCTTCCCTGTAGTTCTGCCCCCTTGTGGACAGAACAGGTACCGTGGCCTTCCGACCAGCAATGCTGCTTTCTCGTGGACAAAACCAGTCGTGCAAACCCCTCCCCCGAGTAGTGCTGCCCCCTTGTGGACAAAACCGGTACCGCCGGCCCTCCCTCCTCAGTAGTTCTTCCCCTTTTGTGGACAAAACCGGTACTGCCGCTCCCCCCCCCCCCCCCCCGCAGTAGTGCTGCCCCCTTGTGGACAAACCGGTACTGCATCTGCCCCCACTCCTGCTTACAAAATCGGTACTGCAGGTCCCTCTCCCAGTAGTGCTGACTCGTTGTGGACAAAACCGGTACTGCAGCCTACCCCCCAAGTAGTGTTGCTTCCTTGTGGACAAAACTGCAGCCTCCGCCTAGTAGAGCTGCTCCCTTGTGGACAAAACAGGCACTGCAGACCCCTCCTTCTCACTAGTGCTGCCCCCTTGTGGACAAAACTGGCACTGCAGCCCCTCTTTTTCAAAAATGCTGCCCCCTTTTGGACAAAACCGGCACTGCAGACCCCCTGCACCAGTAGTACTCCCCCCCTTTTGGACAAAACCGGTACCGATGCCCCCTGCACCAGTAGTGCTGCCCCCTCATGGACAAAACCGGTACTGCAGCCCCTCCCCCTTCAGTATTGCTGCTTCCTCATGGACAAAACCAGTACTACCGCTTCCTTCCAGTAGTGCTGCCCCCTTGTGGACAAAACTGGTACTGCAGCTCCCCGTTCCTCAGCAGTGCTGCCCACTTGTGGTACTTCAGCCCCACCCCATTAGTAGTCCTGCCCCCTTGTGGACAAAACCGGTACTGACCCCCCCACCCCCAGTAGTGCTGTCTCTTTGTGGACCAAACTGCTACCGCCGGCCACCCCCTTCAGTAGTGCTGCCCTCTTGTGGACAAAACCAGCACTGCAGCCCCTTTACATGTAGTGCTGTATCCTTGTGGACAAAACAGGTACTGCAGCCCCAACCCAAGTAGTGCTGCCCCTTTGTGGACAAAACCGGTACTGCAGACCCCCACCCCCAGTAGTGCTGTCCCCTTGTGGACAAAACCTGGACTGCAGCCCCTCCCAGAATAGCTGTCCTTTTGTGCATAAAACCGGTACTGCAGCCCCCTACCCCACCCCTTCAGCAGTGCTGCTTCCTTGTGGACAAAACCAGTACTGCAGCGCCCCCTCCCTAGTAGTGCTTTCACCTTGTGGACAAAACAGGTACTGCAGCCTCCACCCCCCAGAAGTGCTGTCCCCTCTTGGAAAAAACCAGCACTGCAGTTCCCCCCCAGTAGTGCGGCTTCATTGTGGACAAAACCGGTACCATGGGCCCGCCTCCCTCACGTGTGCCTCATGTGCACTGCCTTGTCCTGTGGAGTTTACATTATTGAGCTGCATTGATTATTAGAATCAGCAGAAAATGATACCGTGAAAATGTCCAACAGCACATCCTGTGAGCTCCAACAAACACAAATGGGGCACTACAGAACTGCCTGGCCTTGAATTATCTGCTTGCTGGCCAAGGAGGAGCCTGGGCTGCCATGGGACAGGAATGTTGCACTTCTGTCAGTGATGAGTTTGAAGTCCAACAGTCAGGAATCACCTCGATAGAAAGAGCAGTAGAAGAGTGGTAGGAAGAAGAGAATTCTTCTTGGTGAGATTGGCTCCATGGCTGCCAAACTGGAGGCTGCTGTGAAATGCATTTGTGGCAGCCACTGCAGTCATTGCAGTGTGAGCACTTGGTGTGTTATGATCCCATGTTAGAGCTGTTGTGACACTTTGTGCTGGGAAATGGAGCATTGAGACTTGTCTCAAAAGAGACACAGTCTCAAGAAACAGTGGGGATTTCATAAACAGCAGAGAGTAGCAACTAATTAGGCATGTTTTAGAAGGAATGTGACTTACAGCTCAAGGCAGTGATTGAAGTACCAAGGCCTGAGCACCAGGACCTGAGCCAAAGGTGACCTCTAGATGAACCTTCCAACCAAATGTTATCTTTTTATCTGCTCATTAATGAGGCATTTTTAGCAATATGATCTGTCTATCTCTGCAATGGTGAGATATGGATTTACCTTTGTGTGTTTAGAAACCAAACAAGGTCCCATCTGGCTTTGTTTGGGGGTGTTTGGTTAAAGTCAACTCCCTTGGTTCCTCCTTGAGCCCTGGCCAGGCTTTGGGAGAAACCAAACCAGGGAATGAAACCAGCTATTCCTGCACTAGCAGTGCTGTCAGTTTGTTTATTCATCACTGTCAGAGCTGGGCCCTTTCTCAGCAGAGTTGGGAGCCTCAGCTGTGGCTGGAGGCACCTGCAGGAATTCCTAGTATCCAGGAGTGGCTCTGCAGCCCTTGGCTGTGACAGCTTCCCCCAGCTGATGTGTGCACCAGAGTGATGGCAAAGTCTGGGGGGAACTGGGGATGGATCTTTGTAAATCACTGTGGGCAATATTTGGTAGTGATAATTGGGTGCATTGCTCAGCTTCTCCTTTTGTAATTCTTTGCTAACAAATATCTGTTTTACTGAGATTCTCCTTGTGTGATTTTTTGCAGTTTTGCATTTTATAAATGACACAATTCCTTCAGTTGGTGTCTGTGTCTTTGGTGCTGACCCTGCCCACTGGTGAAACTGAGCCCTATCCTGCCTAAGTGTTTCCTGGGAAGACAAACACCACCACTCCAAATGTCCCCTCTTTTCTGCCTTCCCCCCCCCCCCCCCAACTTTATACACTGAGCAAGATGTGCCATGGTCTGGGATATCCTGGGGTCAGTTGGGGTCACCTGTTCTGGCTGTGTCCCCTCCCAAACTCCCCTGCAGCCCCAGCCCCTGCCCAGCATGGCTGGACGAGGGGCAGGAAAGGCCTTGGCTCTGTGCAGGCTCAGCAAGAACAAAATCATCTCTGTGTGCTCAGCCCTGTGCTCAGCACCTGAGCCCAGCAGTGTCTCAGTGCCAGCGGCCGTGGCATCAGCCCCTCAAGGGCTTTCCATGGCAAGTGCCACCACAGGTGACCCAGGTGTGCTGTGCCAGGGATGGCTGCCATGGAAACAGTGCCCAGCTGCCCTTTCTGTCTGGCTGAGCTGGCCTTTGGTCCTGCCCGGGGCTGTGCTGCTGGTCCCGCTGTGCCTGAGCAGCCAGCGCGGCACAGGGCAGGTGCCACGGCACAAGCCCCCAGCCAGGGATCCCCTCTGGCTCTGGGCAGTGACTCCAGCCCTGAGCAAGGGGCCCAGGGCAGGTTTCCATGGCAAGCAGCCATCACAATGGCTCCAGGCCTTGACTGCCTGGCACCAAGCTGAGGAAGGGTCTTTGTGGCTGCTGCCGTGGCCCCTGAGCGCATCCAGGAGCGTCAGTGCCATTGTCCCTGGAACAGCCTTGGCACCGCCTTGTCCTGAGGGTGCCGGGGCAGCCGAGGACACAACAGCTCTGCATGCAAGTGGCCCTGGAGCCTGACTGCAGAAACGGGGCCTTGGGGTTCTTTCCAAGGAAACTTGGGCTGATGAGCATTGCTGTGGCACCCAAACCCAGCAGTGGGGCCAGTGCAGTGTTCGTGGCCACAGTCCCTTGCAATGGCCCGGGGCAGGTTGGGATGATGATCCACCCTCCCAGCTGGCCCAGGGCAGCTCTGCAGGGCTCTTGGTGGTGCCTTGGGCTTGGCACACACTTGAGGAGGGTGTCTGTTTACAATGGGGAGCCTTTGTCTTGTAGCAACCTAAACTATTTTATACTCTTTGCTGTGTACAGCCAATTCTCCAAGCACAGCAGGTCTCAGGTGAGTGAGGAGAGACAGGATGGGGCTGGGGAATGTGCAGCAAGGTTGTCCACACTGGGTCACACCTCAAGGCACAGCTTCTCTGAGCAGGCCAGGTCTCCTGAGGAGAGACCATGGATCGATATCAATCACAGAATGCTGCGATCACCTCTGCTCTAAAGAGAAATTGAATAAAATACATCTTTTACATGAGAATGTATATTCATTAGAAGCACTTTGAAGTACTGAGGGACTCAGAGAAGCTTCTGTGTTACTGTCACAATCCGCCCAACACGAGCGGGAGTCACGACTGGTTCTTTTATGGAATTCAGAGCACAAAAGACACTGCAGGGGACAAAACCAGTTTACTTTTGCAGAAATGCACTTTATTTAGTGACAACCAAAATGCGATAGTGGGACAGAAAGAGAGAAAGAGAGAGAGAGAGAGAAAGGGGGGTCGGGATTATAGCTACCAAGACGGGCAGACGAACCCTCGTGGAGCCAGCCAGTAGATGTCTGTTGCCATCTGGGGAGATCTCAAGGGTCTCCTCTGAGAAAGTCACTTTTATAGTCCTTTCCCAAAGCGAGTGGCTTCTGGCCAAAAGGTGGGAAGATTTATAGACTATTGTATGTGTAGATAATTACCCTGAGGAACAGATGGAAACAGGGCGTTTCAAGGCACACCAAACCATCTTTGTTGTTATGGACACACGCAGGGCAGCCCATACCGGACCAGTCCATTGTTCTTCCATCTGTGGGAGCTTTGTTGAGTCAGCGCCCCATGACTAGTTGTCATGAGAAACCAGTCCTGGTAGGCATCACCTGTGGAACAGTCCCTTGGCGTTCCTCCCATCCCTGGCCAGCGCAGGCCTCAGGCGAGGGTCGTTGAGCAGAAACAGACGAGAGGCTCAGATGGACTCTCACAACAGGGAATATGGAAATAGCAACTGGAGAGACAATATGGGATGGAGATACAGAGGATGGGACAGGGAACAGAAAGGGCCGATGGAGAGATTTTGTGTCAGAGGGGCTCCCAGTGCCTGTCCCTCAAGAGGCCTGGGTTGAGGAGCAGCAAGCAGAGCCGTGCAACCCAGGACCACTCTGTGCCTTGTCTGCCTCCCTGCAGGGCCAAGCCCCCGTGGGACACGCGGCTTCTCCCGCCCAGGCCCTCCATGGGCAGCCGTGTGCCCCCAGGAAACGTCCCTCCCGCTCCAGGCGGGCGCTGCGGGCGCTGCGGGGGCTGTTCCGCTGTCCCTGCCTGAGGCCACGGCCCGAGCACTGAGGGAGATGAGGAGCAGCTCCGTGCAGCAGGAGGCTCAGCCCTGGCGGCTCTGTGGCTCTGACCTCCTGTCCTGGGCATAGAGATAGAATAATAGTAGGAACATTAAAGTAGAGAGAAGAAGACGAGAGGAAAAATAGTAGTAAGGACAAGGAGAGTAAGCGTAATAATAATAATTTCAGAAGTCACAAATTATAAAATTTAATTAATAATGTAGAGCCAGCCCCAGTGTTTGTGCCCTAGCACAGGAATGGAACCCAAGGAGCGGCTGGAGCTGGCCCTGGTGGGATTTAGGTTGGATTTTTGGGCCAGGTTCTCCCCACAGAGGGTGCAGGGCACTGCCCAGGCTCCCCAGGAATGGGCTCGGCCCCGAGGCTGCCAGAGCTGCAGGAGCATTTGGAGCCTGGGCAGCGCCCTGCTGGCAGCAGGGACCCAGCCCCGGCCCCGGGCTCTGTCCCCGCGGCGCCGCAGAGCCCAGGGGACACCTGCGAGAGCGGCTGCGGTGCTCGGCCATTGGCCCAGGCCGGGTGCAGCAGCCGCCCCTGGGCTCAGGGAAGCGCAGGAGGCTCTCGCCGTGCCCCTCGTGCAGCTCTTGGGGTGCCCGTGCACGGCCCCGGCCTCACCTGGTGCCCCTGCCCCGCTCAGCTCCCCGTGCCCGGCAAAGGCGCCCGGGCTGCGCTCGCTGCCCCCGGCTGGCACTGCTGAAGGCAGGGACGAGCCCCGGGCCCGGCAGAGCCCTGAGGGACAGCCCTGCTCCCCGGCCTCCCGCCGCACATGGAGCCGCTGCCCACAAGGCCCTGGCACGGCCCTGGGGCCAATTGCTCGTGCCTGGCCAGCGCAGCTGCACACCCAGGGCTCTGCAGCCTGGGGCTGGGGCTGGCGTGTGCCAGCGTGGCCAAAGCCTCTCAGGGCTCTGGGCACAGCAGGGGCCACAAGGCCACGGGTCCGGGGCTGCTCCCAGACAGTTCCTGGCTGCTCCACTGCTCCTGGGATGCTGGGGGTGGCCCTTGGTGACACGGGCGCTTTGTGTCATGGCCCTTTGTGATGTGGGACGTGGTGGTGGCCAGAGACCCTTGTGACATCAGGGAGCCCCACCCTTAACTCAGGGTATTTATTGAGCACAGAGTCCTGGAGTGCTCAGTCCCAGGAGAGCCGCTCTCTGAGGAGGAAGCAGCTCCCTGGATCCGTCTGCGCTGGACGCCAATAGCGACAAAGATAGCAAGTGACAAGGACAAAGGCAACTCCAGCTCCAGGTCTGCCAGTCCCTTGCCCAGCTGGCTGGAAGGCCCCAGTGGGCAGTGGTCACGGGCAGTGGGCAGGACCTGCCACTGTCACAAACTGACAAGGAGGAGAGACCATTTTCCAAAATGGACCGTGAGCTTAGCTGCTGGGAAGGCCATGATGATGAGGAGCTTTTCCCATGGGAAGGCCATAGCAAAGAGGAGCTTTCCCAGTGGCAAGATGTGACAGTCACAGAGGCCTATGAACAGCACGTACTGACGGTCCAAAAAATTTGCTGGTGGGAAGCCAGGAGAAGCCAAGAGCTGTACCAATGCCAGGTGTGTGTGCGAGTTGAAGAGGTTGCCCAGTACACCCATGAGACACATGAAGAGCTGCACAAACACAGAGAAAGTGTCAGAGTCCAGGAGCTGTACCAGTGGGAAGAGGATGGTGAGATACACCAAGAGATGAACGAATGGGAAGACAGTGATAGCCGAGAAAGAGCCCGATGGGACAGCGATGACAGTGATGTCATGGAGGAGGACAGTCAAGATGACAATGAGCACATGTGGGAGGGCAGTGAAGATGAGAGTGACCATGGCATCTGGTCCAAGCCCTCGACCCCGGAGGAGGATGAGTGGGATGAGGTGAGTGTCCTGGAGCTGCCACCAGAAGAAAACAAAGCAGAGAGGCAATACAGGGATTTTGTGTCAGAGGGGCTCCCAGTGCCCGTCCCTCGAGAGGCCTGGGTTGAGGAGCAGCAAGCGGAGCCGTGCAGCCCAGGGCCGCTCCGTGCCTCGTCTGCCTCCCTGCAGGGCCAAGCCCCGGTGGGACACGCGGCTTCTCCCGCCCAGGCCCTCCATGGGCAGCCGTGTGCCCCTGGGAAACGTCCCTCCCGCTCCAGGCGGGCGCTGCGGGCGCTGCGGGGGCTGTTCCGCTGTCCCTGCCTGAGGCCACGGCCCGAGGATTGAGGGAGATGAGGAGCAGCTCCGTGCAGCAGGAGGCTCAGCCCTGGTGGCCCTGTGGCTCTGCCCTCCTGTGCAGGCACACCAAGCAGCTGCCATGGAGTCTCTGGCTGTGCTTTCCCTGCCCGGCTCGGCTCCCCCAGGCTGGGGCTGGAACGGGACGGCCCCGCTCCCACCGGTCCCGCTCCTCTGGTGCCGCAGCAGCAGCTGCTCGGGGCAGCCCAGGGGGATGGAGAAGAAAGGAAGGTGAAGACGAAGAATATGAAGACAAGGCTGATGACAAGACAGATGGAGATGACGAGAATGAAGAAGAAAACCAAGGCAAAGATGAAGACGGGGAAGAAGATAAAGACGACAATGACCCAGAGCAGATGACAACCAAGAAAATGAAGACGAAGACCAAGGCAAAGAAGATGATGACAACAACGCTGTTGAAGATGAAGATGATGAAGACTGAGAATATGGAGAAGACAAAGGAACATAATTTCAAAATACATATAGGAAGAATAGTTATAAGACTTTAGGAATTCATAGAAGAGAAGTATAGGAATAGCAATGGGAATAGGAATAGGAATAGGAATAGGAATAAGAATTTAGAAACCCCTTGAGAAGAGAAGAATAGTTAGAATAGGAAAGATGAAAATGTAGAATAGCAAGAAAGACTAGTTAGAAACTAGGAGAATAAGAAGAAAACTTTAAGAATAAAGAAATTAAAATAAAATTGAATTTATCAAACAACTGTCTAATTTTTTTTTCTTACATATTGTGTATTTATATGGCAGCATATGATATTAAAACATGAGTATATAATAAGTCATAATTATGATATATATTAGTGTCCCAGTCCCATGAATTCTCTCTGCACCCTGTGCCAGGGCCAGCCCACCCTCCAGGAGTTGCCAGGGCTGCCCAGAGTGGGATTTTTGGGAGCTCTGTGCTGGGACGGGGTTTGGTTAGGAAGGGTCCCTTCAAGCTGAGGATATTCTGTGATTTCATAGAATTTAAGGAGAGTAGGCAGCAGGTGCATGGCAGAGGGTCTGATTCACCATAGATCAAATACCCAAACACTGATAATTTTCTGAGAATGTTGGTCTCATCACTTCTGGATAGTTTAAGGACTGGCTGGAGAAATACCTCCCCAGAATAACAATTTTTTAAAGCAGTTGACATTTCTATCCACCTCCACCCCTATGTTTCCATCATTTGGGGACTTTTCCTTAAATAATACTTTTGAAAACTTGGTCCAGGACATAAATTTACTGGGTTACACTAAATGCAGCAGGAATGCAGAATCCAATGGGTTCTGCTATTGTGGGTAGGAATTCATTAGCAGGAATTCAGGTGTCCCTTCCACATCCACCTTTCCACCACTGAAAATACTTCTTAAAAAGCTTTGAGCTGAAGGGAGAAGCCAGTTTGTCATTCTTTGTTTGTTACTTCCAGAGAGAGATGAGACATTAACAGCTGAATGAGAAAACCAACAAAAATCCTGACTGCATCATACCATCCATAAATTGAATAAAACTTTTCTTTATTTCTTTATTTTCCCTCATCTTGATTTGTTTTCTCTTCACTGAACAAGTGGCTAAAATCAGGTATTCCCTTGACTCCACTCAAAAAAAACCACCCCCAAACTCCTCTGGCAGTACAGGCAGGAAAAAGCCTGAAGAAGTGTCTCGCAGAGACCAGAAAAATTATTTTAAAAATTTAAAACCAAAACCCTAAACTGCAGCCTGCTGTTAATTGGCGCCATCCAAATGCCAATGTACACGGAGGGCAGGCAGTGGTGCAGTGTGTTAAGAGATGTCTGTATCTCTCTTGGTAAATAAATTGTTTAGAGCTCTCAGATTTCCAGCTAAATGGTGATGAAGTTTATCAGAGAGTGTTGGTTCAAAAGAGGAACAGGCAATTATCACTCAATTACAGCCCTTGGAAATGAGACAATGAGGCACCATTGGCACAGCCCCAGGAAAACACTGAGGACAGAGATACTCCTCGGGCTGCTGCTGCTCGCAGAGAACAAGAAATTCATTTTAATACCGTGTACACTGAGCACTTGGATGTTGTCAGATCAATTTGCCCCTTTGATTTTGCAGGGGCCCCGTGAAGAGAGAGCGAGGCTCCGATTCATCCCGGCTATTCCATTATCTATTTATTTATTTATTCAGCTTTCATTGGCGATTTAAAGCCTGGAAGAGGGAGGGAGGGCATGGAAAAAACTGAAAGGCAGCGACTCATTCCCCCCCAGTCACCCGTGGCAGCTCCACAGAGATTTTCCCAGGTCTGAAAATCTTGATGGGATTTTGGAATGGAAAAATTGGGTTTTTTAACCTGGGGAGGGGGGTGAGGGCAAACAGAGCAGTAAAAATGGGAAGTGGGAGAAATGGGATGAGTTGAATTATGTGAGAGAGTAAAAAATTTCCTGCCCTGGGACTGGATAAGCTTCAAGTTCCTCTCCAAGCCAAACCATTCCAGGATTCCATGAGATGAAAGCACAGATGTACAAATCAGAGAAATTCCCTGTGGAGGAGATGCAGGTGCTTCACCCCAGACCAGGAGGGCACTTGAAGACATTTAAACAAATTGTCATGTCAAACTTGATGGTATTTGCCTGATTAGTCCCAGTCAAAGAGGTGAGACATGAAAAATGACATCAACGAAAGATAAAAATAAATTATTTCCTAGAGGGAAGATGAAACAGTTGCCACTGGTTTTCTCAGAATCTTGCAGAGGAAGAAATCTTCCATGTCAAGATCAGATCAGTGGAAACTGTGAAGCAGAAGTGGAAAACTTTCTGCAGAACTTGAATTTGCTCATCTAGAAACAATGGGTATTGTTTCTTGGAAGGCCCCAAGAAATGTCACAGAAATATGAACAAGACCTAAATTAAAATGCACACATTGATGCTCAGATAGGGTTAATTTGTGTCTTTATAAGGAATGGCAGGCTTTAGGGTTTTGTAATTCATTTACAAGGTGACACAAGTGAAACAAGAAAATATTTTAAAGTGTTCTTATCAAAAGTGGTTGGTTTGGGAAAGTGCTTCCTAGATTCTTATCTGATAGATCAAAGCTTCTTGTTTTGTAGAAAATAATCATTTTAATTCATTTCTAAGGGAATAAAAGAGAGAATTCTATTCAGAATGAGACTTGTTTACAAAAAATTCTTACATTAAGTCCCAAGACCTAAAGAAGGCTGGGAAGGAACTTTTCCTAAGGGTCTGGAGTGACAGGAAAAGGGGGAATGGCCTTGAGCTGAAGGAGGGCAGGGCTGAATGGGATATTGGGAATTAGGAATTGTTCTCTGGGAGGGGCTGGGATGGAATTGCCAGAGCAGCTGTGGCTGCCCCTGGATCCCTGGCAGTGCCCAAGGCCAGGCTGGACATTGGGAGGTGTCCCTGCCATGGCAGGGGTGGCACTGGATGAGATTTAAAGTCTCTTCCAACCCAAAATGATTCTCTGAACTGTGATGAGTTTGTGATGACAGCTGGCAGGGAGCAAATTGCTGGCATTGCACAAAAACCTGGAATATTCCCCTGAAACTGTCATGGGATGCGAAGGCCAGGCCTTCTTTTTGATATTCCAGGAGATAAATTTGGTGTTCAGGAAGAAAATCTTTCTAAATTCCCCAGAAGTCTTTCAGCATCCAGCTGGCCCTTCCAGCTATTCCTCACCTGTGAGTACAAATGTGATCCCTGCCATGAAATTGCTGTGGAGTAATCCACTCCCAGAGGGATAATTCAGCTGTTTCTCAGTCAACAGCAGGAGCAGAGCCTGGCAGGCAGCAGCAGAGTTTCCTCCCTGTTCCTGTCTCACAGAAGCCAGTTCCTCATGTTTTCTGTTTTCTCAGAACCCCACGATGATATCTGAGCTATTTGCAGCTACTTCTGCTCCGAGGCACAGATGTGTGAAATGCAAGATAAACAAAGGGTGGGAAATAAATCCTCAGTGCTCTGCTCAGGATTTCGTTCCCAAAATGAAGGAATCCTCATCCCTCTGCAGTTCTGCTCAGGATTTCTTTCCCAAAATGAAGGAATCCTCATCCCTCTGCTCTCTCATCTCCCTGCACACCCCTGGGCAGTGATAGAGGAACACTCTGATTTTCCTGCCTGTGGTGTTGATGTCCTGCACTTCGGTTTTGGTTCAATTCTGGAGAAAAATTGAGAAAAAAAAAATTATTTTTTACAGGCCGAGTTACTCAGATTTCATATCCTGGCTTGGTTTTGAGTCAGTTTTATAAAGCTGAGGTGTGGAACAAAGTCGATTTTCCAGCAGCAATTTCTCCTTTGCCAGCTGTGCTGGCTTCTGCCTCTCCTTTCTTGTAAGTGCAAAAAACCCAAATATAATCTGGCTCCCTGAAGGGGAATTTTAGCCTCAGTTCAGGAGGTTTCTCCATGGGCCAATTGCTCTCATGCATTCCCAGTCTCACTTATTAACAGCTGGAAGGGAAAGAATGGAAGGGGCTGAGCACAAAGAGTGGGATGAGGAAAACAGGAGAGGAAAACAGGAGAGGAACAGCTTTGGGAAGGAACCTGCAGGACCAGCACAGGATGGTTCTGTTCTAAACTGGGATTTGCTTTTATTCCCTGGAAGCTGAGTAGAAAAGTGTGACAGCATCTGAGTCTGCCAGAGCTCTCATCCTTCTGGAGAACTCCTCAAAGAAGGATGAACCACAAAACTGCTAAAAAAATGAGGTTATAAGCAAGGAGATTAAGTGTTTAATATCTCCACCTGCTCACTGTGTCTTTTTGGGGCTTTGATCGAGGAAATCTTAGTCTGGGGTCTCTTCCCAAATCTTCTTTTTGAGTTCTCAAGAGGTGTTTGCTCCTTATTCATCTCAACAGCACTTCCCAGTGATTATTTCTCTGCCCTGCCATGCCTGGCTTGGGAACTGTATGTTTTTCCACCTAAACTGAGGAAAGAGAGGAGAGGAGAGGAGAGGAGAGGAGAGGAGAGGAGAGGAGAGGAGAGGAGAGGAGAGGAGAGGAGAGGGAGAGAGGAGAGGAGAGGAGAGGAGAGGAGAGGAGAGGAGCGGAGCGGAGAGGAGAGAGGAGAGGAGAGGAGAGGAGAGGAGAGAGGAGAGGAGAGGAGAGGAGAGGAGAGGAGAGGAGAGGAGAGGAGAGGAGAGGAGGAGGAGGAGAGGAAGGGAGAGGAGAGGAGAGATGAGGAGAGGAGGAGGAGAGGAGAGGAGAGGAGAGGAGAGGAGAGGAGAGGAGGAGGAGGAGGAGGAGGAGGGAGGAGGACGAGTGAGAGGAAGAGGACGAGGAGAGGATGAGGAGAGAGAAGAGGAGAGGAGAGGAGAGGAGAGGAGAGGAGAAAAACAGAAGGGGTGATTAGCTATTTATATTTAGAATTAGAATTAGAATTAGAATTAGAATTAGAATTAGAATTAGAATTACATAAGAAGTTGCAGTACAAGGACAATCATGCCTTGATTTTACATTTTACATTTTAATGTTATGTATTGTTCTCTGATATCAATTAAACCTCCTAAAAAGGTATTATCATTTACCTGATGATATTTAGGCAAGTGGCAAAATGAAAATAGAAAAGCAGTGTCAGAAGGTGACATTTTTCCTTGCTATTTCTAGAGCCCCACCATCCCTCCTTTGCAGCAAACAGGATTCAGAAAATTTTCTGGTTTTCAGCAAACACCTTCACTGCAGTGAATTTATTTTACAAGTCAGCTGCCCCCTTGGAAAACATCTGTATTTAGCAGAGAGCCAGACTTCCAAAAACCATAGCTGTAAAATTTAGCTTCTGTTTTAAGCCCCAAAGCCTTATGTTACGTGAGAAATTTCCACAGGAAAAGAAAAAAATTTAAAAAAAAATCTTGTCTTCAGATGGACACAAATTTATAGTGAGATGAATCATAAATGTCACTCTACCCAGTGAG
>NW_027635681.1:0-25098 GCF_903797595.1 Erithacus rubecula | reverse complement strand
TTGAATGTATAAAATCATTTCCTTCTGAATTCCCTTAAGTGACACAATTCAGTCCAGAGTCAAGTTTTACATCCAAGCTGATACAGAAATCATAATAATTCAGTCATATAATGGCTCAAACAGCACTGTTACAGTGCACAATTAAAATCTGTGATGCTAAAATCCATTATCACCCTTGAAAGCTACTCTGGACACTTGGCACTTAAATTGATCTATTGATCCATTAATGCTCACCTTTTGCTAACCTATTGGTCAGGTAGTCTCCTTTAATTTTCCCCTTTACTGAAGCTATTCCACTGACCTACATATAATTATGGTTCAACATGCATGCCTTTTCCAAAATTGCGTTTTGGGAAGTTTGTGCTGGTTTTCGTGTGTGAGAAGTAAGGAAATTTCTGTTAACTTTGATAACTATCCAGAAAAGGAAAAGAAACCCAGAATCCCCACAGGTGATGTACTGTTTCTGTCAGATTTATATTTCACATGAACTAACATTTGTTACCTATGTCTGCAGGGAAACAAATAAATAAAACCAAGAAGTTAATAAAATGTCACAACTGAAAGGGTGTAAGGGGTGAAAATTATTTGGGTAAAAATGGTACTTGGAGTTGAATTAGATGTAACAGGACTAGGCTTGTACTGTTCTGAGACTGAGGAATAATAGATGAGATGAAGAATAACCTCAGTGCTCAGGGAGTCAAGAAGAAATAATGTTTGCTATTTTTCTTAACAACATCTTTTGATTCTAACTTTTTCTCTGAAAATTGGCAGCATAGCAGAAGATATATTCAGCAGTAACAGCAAACATGTGCCACATTCAGTTTAACCATTTGCCCATGCACTCAAAAATCCATGCTGTTGAATAAGGATAAAGGAGGGCAAAATTGTGATTTGAAACACTTTTCCTTCTTAAAGCAAGTAGTTGAATAAAATATCTTAAAAAATGAAATACTGCTTCAGCAGTTTGTTCTTAAAATTCCATTGTTTGCTAAGTGCATATATTCCAATAGCCAGGAACTGTACGCCTAGAAAGCTAATAGTGTTTTCCTTGGAAACACCAGGGAAGATAAAAACACTAGGTGGTTCTTTTACTTGGGAAAAAAAGAATTCAACTTTAGCAAATTGTCTGCTGATATTGAGGATTCTAAAACAGCACATACTTCCCATACCTTGTCCAGAACCTGCCTTGAAATCCCATCTCAATACATTTCATTATCCTGTAAGTCAAATAAGAACAGCTGAAGACATAGACAAGGCTTAACAGTAATGATGCATGTGGAGAGGAGTTATTTTTCTATTTTTAATTGAAAATTGGACAGACTTTGAAAGTAAGCAAGTCCATGTATTGCTTTAAAGCTAACTAGAAGATCAGTCCATTTTGTAGTGAAATTGTTGCTGGGTGCTGTTTCTTCCCAGTATTTTGGTAGGTGGTCCCCTGCTGGCTGTCTGCATTTCTTCTCCCATTTGTTTTCTGTGCTTGTTTGGTATCACTGCTGAACGTTGCCAATAAGGAAACTGGTGTGCAAGAGTTGAGGAATCAGCTTTTGAAATTGTAAAACTGATCTGTAGGCTTTTTTCCTCTTGGATTTGTAAAATTTGGTGCATCATCAAAGTTAAGATTCTTCAGAAAATAGCAAGATTGTCCTCTTTCCAGGGAGGCATCTGTACTTTAACAGAGGTGCTTGATGCATCTTGCTGTAAAGGAGCAAGATGCAGACTAAGTCAGAGAGAAGTCATTTAAGCTGGTAATACACATGGTTGTTTAGTGGAAATAAAATAACTAAGGTTTTGTCTTGTAAGAAAGTGAAATCTAATCCCATTGTGAGGGTCATGAGGATAAATACAAAGGACTAAATACAAATGAAGAGCAGAAAGATATGAAACAGGGCTGGGCCTCACTGCCATAGCCCAGGCAGCCCCTGGATGTATTTGCCAGCCTGAATCCATCCCTTGCCCGGGCCCCAGGTTGGGCCGCTCTGGGGAATCTCTCACAGCATTCCTGGGATGATGCTGTTCCTTCCCTGGTTCCCCAGGGTCCTGCAATACCAGACTATCCACTAACAGCAGGATTGGTTGAACATATGAATGTTGAAAGAACAGTTGAAAAAATGAAGACATGAGAGCCTGTCCTGATGGAAAACCCATCTCCCAGATGTACTCCATACCCTTAACAATGGACCCACAGGGTCCCTGGATGTACATGGCTGCACCAGTTTGCAAATGCAGCCATGGCCAGTGCGATTTGGACTTGCTGGGAAATTGTTCTGGGTGTGATGGCCCCTGACAGGGCCCCCCAGAGGCTGCAGAGGTGGACTTGGATGCAGTGGAATTCATTAGGATGAATCAGAAGCAAATGAGAGTTCTCAATGCAGAAAGAGGAATTCTAGGTCTTCCAGGACAGTTTGGTTGGGGAGCTGCTCCCTGGAGCTTGGCCTTGCAAAGTGTTCATGTCACGGGAAAAGTAACTGACGCAGATTGTCAAGGAGAAATCAAAGTAGTCCATTTAAACAATAGTGAACAAGATTGGATTATTTAGCCCTATGACACAATTATTAATATTTATGTTTTGAAAACAGTAGTGAGAAAAGGAGACCCACCTCAAATCACTACTATTTGTGGAGATAAAGCATTTGGATCCAGGAGCCCTGATAGTGGAGGAAAATGTGGGTGCAGAAGCCAAATGGCCCTGCCAGGCCAGCTGAAGGAACAGCTCTGGGCAAAGACAGCACTGTTAGAACCTGAAACCTGGCCAGGAGCAGTGGGAATATGTCTCTGCAGCCAAGTGCTCTGTGTGAGAACAAGTGGATGTTATGGGATATTGTATTACAGATCCTGCCAGACCAAATCTCCCTGTTTGCCCCAACATCTCTTTGGGAAATGCCCTGATCCATGGGGCTCCATGTGAAGGCTGATGTGACACTGAGGGACTTCCACAGGAATTCCAACCAGGAGCCTGGGTGCCCTCAGGGACTGGGACCCAGCCCTCCCCAGCTGGAGGGGAAAGGACCCACCAAGCCTTGTCAGCCACAGACAGTGCAGGAAAGCTGAACAGCAAAGAACCTGGGGGACATTATTCTGGAATTAAAAAGGCACCAGTTCCATGGACAATGGAATTATTGCTCCTAACCTGGATGAGACTGAGGAAAAAGAATGAGTAACCGTGTCTCTGAAGTACTGCTTATGTCTGTAAGTTGTATCTTGAGAGTCAGCCAGAATCTTGTTCACCACAAATGCCTCTAGAGTTTCAGCAAGGATTAGTCATGAAATTATTATGAAAATTTAAAGAGTGAAGTAGCCAAAATACTCAATGTAGCTAATTGCTGGGTATGTTCCAAACTGATGTTGGGAGGAGTGGGTTTCCCCGTGGGGTGGCAGACCTCTGTCAGTGGGCTCTGAATCATAACAGATTCAGTGCAGGGACAGTCACAGAAAAGTGTGCTGTGGAACAAAGGAATACAGTTATCAGTTTGACAGGATTCACTAAAATTTCCCTTCAGTAGAAACTGAATCCTGTTAGAGGCCACAATGTGAAAGGATTTCTGTGCTTTACTATCACTCCAATGTCAATAGAACTTGGGGTGCTGGAGCTGCTCAGGGTCAGTGTTCCAGCACTCCCAGCTGCAGGGGCACTGTGAAACTCCTCTGGCCCAAAGGCACTGGGGACACAACAGAAGCACAGGGAGGAGCCCTGGATCCATCAGCAGCCCACAGTGGGAAATGGGAAATCAGACATTTGGTACTGGGAATGGGACCTGCTGGATGTGCAGAAACAATGCCTGTAAATGGCTTCCTAAAGGATGGTTTGGGTGCTGTTTCCAGGCAATGTTGGTGCCTCCCTTGAGGGTACTTCAGCAACAACCATGTGGAAGAGTTAGGGCTGAGAGAACATTTTTCCCCTAAAGAGTGCCTTTGGTCTCAGACAGCCAAAGACTCTGGTTCACCCTGAGCCCCATGTGCACTGCCTCATCCTGTGGAGTTTACATTAATGAGTTGCAAGAAGTAGAAAATGGTTCTGTGAAAACATCCAATAGGACATCCTATGAGCTCCAACAAACACAAATGGGGCTCTACAGAACCGCATGGTTTTGGATTATCTGCTTGCTGGCCAAGGAGGAGCCTGGAACAGGAATGCTGCACTTCTGTCAGTGATGAGTTTGAAGTCCAACAGTCAGGAATCACCTGGATGGAAAGAGCAGTAGAAGAGTGACAGAAAGAATAAAATTCTTCTTGGTGAGATTGGCTCCACGGCTGCCAAACTGGAGGCTGCTGTGAAATGCATTTGTGTCTGTCACTGCAATCATTGCAGTGTGAGCACTTGGTGTGTTATGATTCTGTGTAAGAGTTGTTATGACACTTTGTGCTGGAAAATTGAGTATTGAGACTTGTTTCAAAACAGGCACAGTCTCAAGAAAAAGTGGGGATTTGATAAATAACAGAGAATACAACTAATTAGGCATGTTTTAGAAGGAATGTGACTTACAGCTCTGAGTAATGAACTTGAACAGCACTTAATTGAAGAACAAGAGGCGATGCCTTTATGGCTCACACCTAAATCTAAGACTCAAGTATTAAAAGAATTGTTATGAAGGTTGTAGTTCATGCCTTGGTCAAAGCACTGATTGAAGTACCAAGGCCTGAACAAGGCCCTGAGCCAAAGCTGACCTCTGGATGAACCTTCCAACCAAACGTTATATTGTTACCTGCTCATTAATGAGGCATTTTTAGCAATATGATCTGTGTATCTCTGAATTGGTGAAACATTCATTTGTAAAGCAAACAAGATCCCATCTGTCTTTGTTTGGGGGTATTTGCTCAAAGTCAACTCCCTTAGTTCCTCCTTGAGCCCTGGCCAGACTTTGGGAGAAACCCAACAGGAGAGTTAAACCAATGTTCCTGCACTAGAAGTGATGTCAGATTTTTTATTCAGCACTGTCAGAGCTGGGCCCTCTCCCAGCAGGGTTGGGAGCCTCAGCTGTGGCTGGAGGCACCTGCAGGAATTCCCAGTGTCCGGGAGTGGCTCTGCAGTCCTTGGCTGTGACAGCTTCCCCCAGCTGATGTGTGCACCTGGGGGATGGCAAAGTCTGGGGATAACTGGGGATGGATCTTTGTAAATCACTGTGGGCAATCTGGTAGTGATGACTGGGTGCATTGCTGAGCTTCTCCTTTTGTGATTCTTTGCAGTTTTGTGTTATATAAATTACACAATTTCTTCAGTTGGTGTCTGTGTCTTTGGTGCTGACCCTGCCCACTGGTGAAACTGAGTCTCATCCTGCTTGTTACCTTGGAAGACAACACCATCACTCCAAATGTCCCCTCAGTTCCTGCCTCCTTTCCCCACTTTATACACTGAGCACGCTGTGCCATGGTCTGGGATATCCTGGGGTCAGTTGGGGTCACCTGTCCTGGCTGTGTCCCCTCCCAAGCTCCCCTGCAGCCCCAGCCCCTCCCCAGCATGGCTGGATGAGGGGCAGGAAAGGCCTTGGCTCTGTGCAGGCTCAGCAAGAACAAAACCATCTCTGTGTGCTCAGCCCTGTGCTCAGCACCCGAGCCCAGCAGTGTCTCAGTGCCAGCGGCCGTGGCATCAGCCCCTCAAGGGCTTTCCATGGCAAGTGCCACCACAGGTGACCCAGGTGTGCTGTGCCAGGGATGGCTGCCATGGAAACAGTGCCCAGCTGCCCTTTCTGTCTGGTTGAGCTGGCCTTTGGCCCTGGGCTGTGCTGCTGGTCCCGCTGTGCCTGAGCAGCCAGCGCGGCACAGGGCAGGTGCCACGGCACAAACCCCCAGCCAGGGATCCCCTCTGGCTCTGGGCAGTGACTGCAGCCCTGAGCAAGGGGCCCAGGGCAGGTTTCCATGGCAAGCAGCCATCACAATTCTCCAGGCCTTGGCTGCCTGGCACCAAGCTGAGGAAGGGTCTGTGTGGCTGCTGCCGTGGCCCCTGAGCGCATCCAGGAGCATCAGTGCCATTGTCCCTGGAACAGCCCTGGCACTGCTTTGTCCTGAGGGTGCCGGGGCAGCCGAGGACACAACAGCTCTGCATGCAAGTGGCCCTGGAGCCTGACTGCAGAAACGGGGCCTTGGGGTGCTTTCCAAGGAAACTTGGGCTAATGAGCATTGCCATGGCACCCAAACCCAGCAGTGGGGCCAGTGCAGTGTCCACGGCCACAGTCCCTTGCAATGGCCCGGGACAGGTTGGGATGATGATCCACCCTCCCAGCTGGCCCAGGGCAGCTCTGCAGGGGTTTTGGTGCTGCCTTGGGCTTGGCACACGTTTGAGGAGGGTGTCTGTTTACAATGCGGAGCATTTTTCTTGTAGAAACCTAAACTATTTATACTCTTTGCTGTGTACAGCCAATTCTCCAAGCACAGCAGGTCTCAGGTGAGTGAGGAGATACAGGATGGGGCTGGGGAATGTGCAGCAAGGTTGTCCACATTGGGTCACACCTCAAGGCACAGCTTCTCTGAGCAGGCCAGGCCTCCTGAGGAGAGACCATGGATCTATATGAATCACAGAATGCTGCAATCGGGATTATAGCTACCAAGACGGGAAGACGGATCCTCGTGGAGCAGCCAATAGATGTCTGTTGCCGTCTGGGGAGATATCGGGGGTCTCCTCTGAGAAAGACACTTTTGTAGTCTTTTCCCAAAGCGAGTGGCTTCTGGCCAAAAGGTGGAAAGATTTATGGACTATTGTATGTGTAGATAATTACCCTGAGGAACAGGTGGAAACAGGATGCTTCAAGGCACACCAAACCATCTTTGTTGTTATGAACACACGCAGGGCAGCCCATACTGACCAGTCCATTGTTCTTCCATCTGTGGGAGCTTTGTTGAGTCAGCCTCCCGTGACTAGTTGTCATGAGGAACCAGTCCTGGTGGGCATCACCTGTGGAACAGTCACTTGGCGTTCCTCCCATCCCTGGGCAGCGCAGGCCTCAGGTGAGGGTCGTTGAGCAGAAACAGATGAGAGGCTCAGACGGACTCTCACAACAGGGAATATGGAAATAGCAACTGGAGAGAGAATATGGGATGGAGATACAGAAGATGGGGCAGGGAACAGAAAGGGCCGATGGAGAGATTTTGTGTCAGAGGGGCTCCCAGTGCCTGTCCCTCGAGAGGCCTGGGTTGAGGAGCAGCAAGTGGAGCCGTGCAGCCCAGGGCTGCTCCGTGCCTCGTCTGCCTCCCTGCAGTGCCAAGCCCCCGTGGGACACGCGGCTTCGCCCGCCCAGGCCCTCCATGGGCAGCCGTGTGCCCCCAGGAAATGTCCCTCCCGCTCCAGGCGGGCGCTGCGGGGGCTGCGGGGGCTGTTCCGCTGTCCCTGCCTGAGGCCACGGCCCGAGGACTGAGGGAGATGAGGAGCAGCTCCGAGCAGCAGGAGGCTCAGCCCTGGTGGCCCTGTGGCACTGCCCTCCTGTCCTGGGCATAGAGATAGAATAATAAAAGGAACATTACATTACATAGAAAAACAGAAAAAAAAAAGTATTAAGAACAAAAAGAGTAAGAATAATAATTTAAGAATACACTCATGATAAAATGTTATTAATAATGGAGGCCCAGATCCTGTGTCTTTACCCTGGCACAGGAACAGCACCCAGGGAGTGATTGGAGCTGGCTCAGGTGGGATTTAGGTTGGATTTCAGGGCAAGGTTCTCCCCACAGAGGGTGCAGGGCACTGCCCAGGCACCCCAGGGATGAGCTCAGCCCCGAGGCTGCCAGAGCTGCAGGAGCATTTGGAGCCTGGGCAGCGCCCTGCTGGCAGCAGGGACCCAGCCCCGGCCCCGGGCTCTGTCCCCGCGGCGCCGCAGAGCCCAGGGGACACCTGCGAGAGTGGTGCGGTGCTCGGCCATTGGCCCGGGCCGGGCACAGCAGCCGCCCCTGGGCTCGGGGAAGCACAGGAGGCTCTCGCCGTGCCCCTCGTGCAGCTCTTGGGGTGCCCGTGCACGGCCCCAGCCTCGGGTCAGCTACCCGTGCCCAGCAAAGGCGCCCGGGCTGCGCTCGCTGCCCCCGGCTGGCGCTGCTGAAGGCAGGGACGAGCCCCGGGCTTGGCAGAGCCCTGAGGGACAGCCCTGCTCCCCGGCCTCCCGCCGCACGCGGAGCCGCTGCCCACAAGGCACTGGCACAGCCCTGGGGCCAATTGCTCATGCCTGGCCAGCGCAGCTGCACACCCAGGGCTCTGCAGCCTGGGGCTGGGGCTGGCGTGTGCCAGCGTGGCCAAAGCCTCTCAGGGCTCTGGGCACAGCAGGGGCTACAAGGCCACGAGTCCGGGCTGCTCCCAGACAGTTCCTGGCTGCTCCACTGCTCCTGTGGTGCTGGGGGTGGCCCTTGGTGACACGGGCGCTTCGTGTCATGGCCCTTTGTGATGTAGGACGTGGTGGTGGCCAGAGACCATTGTGACATCAGGGAGCCCCACCCTTAACTCAGGGTATTTATTGAGCACAGAGTCCTGGAGTGCTCAGTCCCAGGAGAGCCGCTCTGAGGAGGAAGCAGCTCCCTGGATCCGTCTGCGCTGGACGCCAATAACGACCGAGACAGCAACAGTGACAAGGACAAAGGCAACTCCAGCTTCAGGTCTGCCAGTCCCTTGCCCAGCTGGCTGGAAGGCCCCAGTGGGCAGTGGTCACGGGCAGTGGGCAGGACCTGCCACTGTCACAAACTGACAAGGAGGAGAGACCATTTTCCAAAATGGACCATGAGCTTAGCTGCTGGGAAGGCCATGATGATGAGGAACTTTTCCCATGGGAAGGCCATAGCAAAGAGGAGCTTTCCCAGTGGCAAGATGTGACAGTCACAGAGGCCTATGAACAGCACGTACTGACGGTCCAAAAAATTTGCTGGTGGGAAGCCAGGAGAAGCCAAGAGCTGTACCAATGCCAGGTGTGTGTGCGAGTTGAAGAGGTTGCCCAGTACACCCATGAGGCACATGAAGAGCTGCACAAACACAAAGTGTCAGAGTCCAGGAGCTGTACCAGTGGGAAGAGGATGGTGAGATACACCAAGAGATGAACGAATGGGAAGACAGTGATAGCCGAGAAAGAGCCCGATGGGACAGCCATGACAGTGATGTCATGGAGGAGGACAGTCAAGATGACAATGAGCATATGTGGGAGGGCAGTGAAGATGAGAGTGACCATGGCATCTGGTCCAAGCCCTCGACCCCAGAGGAGGATGAGTGGGATGAGGTGAGTGTCCTGGAGCTGCCACCAGAAGAAAATAAAGCAGAGAGGCAATACAGGGATTTTGTGGCAGAGGGGCTCCCAGTGCCGGTCCCTCGAGAGGCCTGGGTTGAGGAGCAGCAAGTGGAGCGTGCAGCCCAGGGCTGCTCCGTGCCTCGTCTGCCTCCCTGCAGGGCCAAGCCCCCGTGGGACACGCGGCTTCTCCCGCCCAGGCCCTCCATGGGCAGCCGTGTGCCCCCAGGAAACGTCCCTCCCGCTCCAGGCGGGCGCTGCGGGCGCTGCGGGGGCTGTTCCGCTGTCCCTGCCTGAGGCCACGGCCCGAGCACTGAGGGAGATGAGGAGTAGCTCCGTGCAGCAGGAGGCTCAGCCCTGGTGCCCCTGTGGCTCTGCCCTCCTGTGCAGGCACACCAAGCAGCTCGCATGGGGTCTCTGGCTGTGCTTTCCCTGCCCGGCTCGGCTCCCCCAGGCTGGGGCTGGAACGGGACGGCCCCGCTCCCACCGGTCCCGCTCCTCTGGTGCTGCAGCAGCAGCTGCTCAGGGCAGCGCAGGGGGATGGAGAAGAAAGGAAGGTGAAGACGAAGAATATTAAGACAAGGCTGATGACAAGGCAGATGGAGATGATGAGAATGAAGAAGAAAACCAAGGCAAAGATGAAGACAGGGAAGAAGATAAAGACGGCAATGACCCAGAGCAGATGATGACCAAGAAAATGAAGACGAAGACCAAGGCAAAGAAGATGATGACGACAACGCTGTTGAAGATGAAGATGATGAAGACTGAGAATATGGAGAAGACAAAGGAACATAATTTCAAAATACATATAGGAAGAATAGTTATAAGACTTTAGGAATTCATAGAAGAGAAGTATAGGAATAGCAATGGGAATAGGAATAGGAATTGGAATAGGAATATAAATAGGAATAGGAATAAGAATTTAGAAACCCCTTGAGAAGAGAAGAATAGTTAGAATAGGAAAGATGAAAATGTAGAATAGCAAGAAAGACTAGTTAGAAACTAGGAGAATAAGAAGAAAACTTTAAGAATAAAGAAATTAAAATAAAATTGAATTTATCAAACAACTATCTAATTTTTTTTTCTTACATATTGTGTATTTATATGGCAGCATATGATATTAAAACATGAGTATATAATAAGTCATAATTATGATATATAATAGTGTCCCAGTCCCATGAATTCTCTCTGCACCCTGTGCCAGGGCCAGCCCACCCTCCAGGAGTTGCCAGGGCTGCCCAGAGTGGGATTTTTGGGAGCTCTTTGCTGAGACAGGGTTTGGTTAGGAAGGGTCCCTTCAAGCTGCGGATATTCTGTGATTTCATAGAATTTAAGGAGAGTAGGCAGCTGGTGCATGGCAGAGGGTCTGATTCACCATAGATCAAATACCCAAACATTGATAATTTTCTGAGAACTTTGGTCTCATCACTTCTGGATAGTTTAAGGACTGGCTGGAGAAATACCTCCCCAGAATAACAATTTTTTAAGGTAGTTGACATTTCTATTCACCTCCACCCCTATGTTTCCATCATTTGGGGACTTTCCTTAAATAATACTTTTGAAAACTTGGTCCAGGACATAAATTTACTGGGTTACACTAAATGCAGCAGGAATGCAGAATCCAATGGGTTCTGCTATTGTGGGTAGGAATTCATCAGCAGGAATTCAGGTGTCCCTTCCACATCCACCTTTCCACCACTGAAAATACTTCCTAAAAAGCTTTGAGCTGAAGGGAGAAGCCAGTTTGTCATTCTTTGTTTGTTACTTCCAGAGAGAGATGAGACATTAACAGCTGAATGAGAAAACCAGCAAAAATCCCGACTGCATCATACCATCCATAAATTGAATAAAACTTTTCTTTATTTCTTTATTTTCCCTCATCTTGATTTGTTTTCTCTTCACTGAACAAGTGGCTAAAATCAGGTATTCCCTTGACTCCACTCAAAAAAACCCACCCCCAAACTCCTCTGGCAGTACAGGCAGGGAAAAGCCTGAAGAAGTGTCTCGCAGAGACCAGAAAAATTATTTTAAAAATTTAAAACCAAAACCGCAAACTGCAGCCTGCTGTTAATTGGCGCCATCCAAATGCCAATGTACACGGAGGGCAGGCAGTGGTGCAGTGTGTTAAGAGATGTCTGTATCTCTCTTGGTAAATAAATTGTTTAGAGCTCTCAGATTTCCAGCTAAATGGTGATGAAGTTTATCAGAGAGTGTTGGTTCAAAAGAGGAACTGGCAATTATCACTCAATTACAGCCCTTGGAAATCAGACAATGAGGCACCATTGGCACAGCCCCAGGAAAACACTGAGGACAGAGATACTCCTCGGGCTGCTGCTGCTCGCAGAGAACAAGAAATTCATTTTAATACCGTGTACACTGAGCACTTGCATGTTGTCAGATCAATTTGCCCCTTTGATTTTGCAGGGGCCCGTGAAGAGAGAGCGAGGCTCCGATTCATCCCGGCTATTCCATTATTTATTTATTTATTTATTCAGCTTTCATTGGCGATTTAAAGCCTGGAAGAGGGAGGGAGGGCATGGAAAAAACTGAAAGGCAGGGACTCATTCCCCCCCAGTCACCCGTGGCAGCTCCACAGAGATTTCCCCAGGTCTGAAAATCTTGATGGGATTTTGGAATGGAAAAATTGGGTTTTTTAACCTGGGGAGGGGGGTGAGGGCAAACAGAGCAGTAAAAATGGGAAGTGAGAGAAATGGGATGAGTTGAATTATCTGAGAGAGTGAAAAGTTCCCTGTCCTGGGACTGGATGAGCTTCAAGTTCCTCTCCAAGCCAAACCATTCCAGGATTCCATGAGATGAAAGCACAGATGTACAAATCAGAGAAATTCCCTGTGGAGGAGATGCAGGTGCTTCACCCCAGACCAGGAGGGCACTTGAAGCCTTTTAAACAAATTGTCATGTCAAACTTGATGGTATTTGCCTGATTAGTCCCAGTCAGAGAGGTGAGACATGAAAAATGACATCAACAAAAGATAAAAATAAATTATTTCCTAGAGGGAAGATGAAACAGTTGCCACTGGTTTTCTCAGAATCTTGCAGAGGAAGAAATCTTCCATGTCAAGATCAGATCAGTGGAAACTGTGAAGCAGAAGTGGAAAACTTTCTGCAGAACTTGAATGTGCTCATCTAGAAACAATGGGTATTGTTTCTTGGAAGGCCCCAAGAAATGTCACAGAAATATGAACAAGACCTAAATTAAAATACACACATTGATGCTCAGATAGGGTTAATTTGTGTCTTTATAAGGAATGACAGGCTTTAGGGTTTTGTAATTCATTTACAAGGTGACACAAGTGAAACAAGAAAATATTTTAAAGTGTTCTTATCAAAAGTGGTTGGTTTGGGAAAGTGCTTCCTAGATTCTTATCTGATAGATCAAAGCTTCTTGTTTTGTAGAAAATAATCATTTTAATTCATTTTCTACGGGAATAAAAGAGAGAATTCTATTCAGAATGAGACTTGTTTACAAAAAATTCTTATATTAAGTCCCAAGACCTAAAGAAGGCTGGGAAGGAACTTTTCCCAAGGGTCTGGAGTGACAGGAAAAGGGGGAATGGCCTTGAGCTGAAGGAGGGCAGGGCTGGATGGGATATTGGGAATTAGGAATTGTTCTCTGGGAGGGGCTGGGATGGAATTGCCAGAGCAGCTGTGGCTGCCCCTGGATCCCTGGCAGTGCCCAAGGCCAGGCTGGACATTGGGAGGTGTCCCTGCCATGGCAGGGGTGGCACTGGATAAGATTTAAGGTTTCTTCCAACCCAAAATGATTCTCTGAACTGTGATGAGTTTGTCATGACAGCTGGCAGGGAGCAGATTGCTGGCATTGCACTAAAACCTGGAATATTCCCCTGAAACTGTCATGGGATGCGAAGGCCAGGCCTTCTTTTTGATATTCCAGGAGATAAATTTGGTGTTCAGGAAGAAAATATTTCTAAATTCCCCAGAAGTCTTTCAGCATCCAGCTGGCCCTTCCAGCTATTCCTCACCTGTGAGTACAAATGTGATCCCTGCCATGAAATTGCTGTGGAATAATCCACTCCCAGGGGATAATTCAGCTGTTTCTCAGTCAACAGCAGGAGCAGAGCCTGGCAGGCAGCAGCAGAGTTTCAACCCACCCAAAGGCTTTAATTCAATCCCTGCACTCTGATTCCTCCCTGGAGGATGCAGAGACCCCTGACTCACTGACTCCAACATCTAACTCTTCTTTGTTGTGTTTTGCTTTGAGTTGCATCCACACACAGCTGGGAATGAAACCTCCTGCTGCCTGTGGGGCTCAGACAGAGTTTTTCTGGTTATTTAGGGAACTCCAGCTCACTTCTGAATCAATTCTGTGAAACCACACTTTTAGATAAGGTTTAGATAAGCCCCAAGCTTCTTGCATTGTGCCTAATGTGGCTGCATAACTCCAGGGCACTGGTCCTGCTGTAATTTATTTACAGCAGGAAATGCAACCATGCAGAATAATAATTAATCATTTACATTAAGCCTGAATTATTTTCCAGGCTATTTTAACAGTGCACCACTATAACATTCTGCCTCCCTTTTATTTTTTTGCCTTCTGGCCCAGGTACAATAAATACAGTTGTTCAAAACAGCAGAAGTGAGGTTATGTCAGTCAGCCTGAGCTGCAGCATCCATAGAAAGATGTTTTCCAGTCATAAACCCAACAATCATTCATTCATCCCTTGCAAATTCCTGCAAACACTTTAGAGGCCTCTTTGTAATCCATTCAGGGTTTTATTGACCTGGAATCCTCCAGGGAATTCCGTAAATCCATATAGTGTGTGCTACCATTTGTGCCTGGATCCTGGACTGAACTGGGAATATGTTTCCAAATCACACAGAAGCTGCCCAGCTCTCAGTGGGTCACAGACATAAAGAGCAGCTCAGATCCATTAATTAATTCTACAAAGGCTTCTCAGTATTGCCACAATTCAAGCAACTGCTCAACTTTAAGCACAGGTTTAGATTTAATTGGCACGAGCAGGATTTAACCACACATTTAAACTTGAGCAGGTGCCCAGAGCACCGTCCTGCTGGCCAGGAATCCAAAGTGAACCCCTGGGATTGACCCAGCTGGGGATGAGCTGATGGAGCAGAACCCTGGGGGTGGGATTGGGATTGGTATTAGGATTGGGATTGGGATGGAGATTTGATTTGGATTGGGTTTGATATTGGGATTGAGATTGGATTTGGGATTAGGATTGGGATTGGGATTGGAACTGAGATTGGCATTTGGATTGGGTTTGAGATTGTGATTGAGTTTGGGATTGGGATTGGGATTGGCACTGAGATTGGCATTTGGATTGGGTTTGAGATTGGGATTGGGATTGGGATTGGGATTGGGATTGAGATTGGATTTGGATTGGGTTTGATACTGATGTTGAGATTGGGATTGGGATTAGGATTGGGATTGAGATTGGAACTGAGATTGGCATTTGGATTGGGTTTGATATTGGGATTGAGATTGGATTTGGGATTAGGATTGGGATTGGGATTGGAACTGAGATTGGCATTTGGATTGAGTTTGAGATTGTGATTGAGTTTGGGATTGGGATTGGCACTGAGATTGGCATTTGGATTGGGTTTGAGATTGGGATTGGGATTGAGATTGAGATTGGATTTGGATTGGGTTTGATACTGATATTGAGATTGGGATTGGGATTGGGATTAGGATTGGAATTGAGATTGGAACTGAGATTGGCATTTGGATTGGGTTTGAGATTGGGATTGGGATTGGGACTGAGATTGGATTTGGATTGAGTTTGAGATTAGGATTGAGTTTGCGATTGGGTTTGAGATTGGAATTGACATGAGGATTGGGATTGGGACTGAGATTGGCATTTGGATTGGGTTTGAGATTAGGATTGAGTTTGGGGTTGGGATTAAGATTAGGATTGGGATTGGCACGGAGATTGGCATTGGGTTTAATATTGGGATTAGGACTGGGACTGGCATTGGCATTGAGATTGGGATTCGGTTTGAGATTGGGATTGGTATTGTGTCCCTGAGTCCTCCCAGGTGTGACCCCACCTGCAGAGCTGCTCCAGCCCTGCCCCAGCCCAGGGAGGAGCTGGAGCTGCTGCAGAGCCCAGAGGAGGCAGCAGGATGAGCAGAGGATGGAGGAGCTCTGCTGGCAGGAAAGGCTGGCACAGCTGGGATTGTTCACCTGCACAGGAGAAGCTTTGGGTGAGCTCAGTGTGGCCTTGCAGGGCCTGAAGGAGCTGCAGGAAACATGGAGAGAGACAATTCCCAAGGGATGGAGGGACAGGACACAGGGAATGGCTCCCACTGCCAGAAGAAAAGCTAATACTGGATATTAGGAAGGAATTGTTCCCTGGGATGGAATTCCCAGAGCAGCTGTGGCTGCCCCTGGATCCCTGCAATGTTCAGTTCCAGGTTGGACACTGGGGCTGGAGCAGCCTGGGACAGTGGGAGGTGTCCCTGCCATGGCAGGGGTGGCACTGGATGATCTTTGATGTCCTTTCCACCCCAAACCATTCTATGACTGTTTTTAATTCAGATTACAAACATGAATTTCTGCTCATGGATTTCTGCCCATGGATTTCTGTCTATCCCTGGATAATTCCCCACTCCTGATCTCCAGCTGTCTCCCAAAATCCCTTCTGAGCTGGAATTTCACACACAGAGGTCCCACATGACAGTAAAAACCTCTCAGTCATCTCTTCTCAGACCAAACTGTTCTGCCTGGATCCCTGCCCTGGCAAGCACAGGGATCACAGAGGTTTGGGAAATGCACTTTTTTTTTCAGAAGGGCAGAATATCACTGCTTTTCCAGGCAAAAGCAAACTCATTTATGAGTCTGGCACGTTGTTCTGGAGAATGTGGTTTTGACAAAGATGATCAAAAGGAGGATAAACCAGCCAAACCCCTCTGTGGGGCATTTTTCTCCTGTAGGTAATCATCAGTGACCCTCAGGACACTCCCTAAAATATTTCCATGCTTTTCCTCAGGAAAACTTTGGAAAATTCCCATTTGTGGCTCTGCATAAAAGAGCTGAAATCCATTTTCTGCTCTTTCTGCACTCTTCTGATCCTTCAGCTTTCTGTCCCCAGTTTCTAAGGCTTTTCCATGAATTTTGTTATTTTATAATACAATATTTATACTATTTTGCATTACAGCAGTTCCAAGGAGTGTTCAGATTTCCCCAGAGCATTGTCTTGGACAGGCTTTGGATGCAAAACTCTCTCAGGTGAGGGTGTGGAATTCCTGGGGATTACTAGCAGTGACAAAGGAGAATTTTTCCAGAGCTCCTGAGGGGCTTATTCCATGGATTCTGGATCAAATGGGACATTAACATTACCACAGGAACTGGCAAGGAGCTGCTGAGGAAATATCCATTAATTCCCCATCTGAATGATCACTAACACAACATAAATGCCATAAAACTTAGTCTTGAGCAGAAGTGACTGCTGTGAAAGGAGCCTTTTGTTCAAAGCTCAGTGGGTTTGAGATGTGAAGAAAGGACTCATAAAATTAAAAAAAAACCAAAAAAACCCCAAAAATTTAAAAAGGGAGGAGGCCAGGAGAAAATTTCCTTGAAATGGGCTTTGACCCTCTGAGAGCAGCAGTCTGGTGAAATATCTGAAGGGTTTTGTTTTTTATTTTATGGAGCAATAAACCAGGGTGAGCTTTGAGCCTGTGGTGTCTCAGAGAAATTTGCTGGGCTTGGAAAATCCCATGGCTGAGAGAGTGGCACGGCAGAATTGTTTGGCAAACTCACAGGACAAGTGAGCAAAGAAAGGAGAATTCCACAAGTGGAACCCAATTAATGCAAAAAAAAAACCAAAACAAACCTGTCAGATTTATGGTTGAATTTGTCTTGAGAAAAGTGCAGGACTGACCCTTTCTTGTACTTTCTGGGTGAGTTCATTAAGAAATTCACTGGTTAAGTCAATTTTACAGTCAGGGGCACATCCACAGCTCTAAATCCAAGGCAAGGGTGGGACTGGAGAGGCAGAACTGCTAAAAAAACCAGGAATTGTTGGATTAATCACTCCAGAAATTCAGGTGATCAACTAAATTGATTGATTCATTGATTCATTGATTATCTACATTGATCCAGAGCTAAAATCAACAGCAGATCTGGAGATTGAAGAGGGACAAAAGAGTCCAAAGCCTTCTGAAGGCCATAAATGAGATTTGTGTCAGAGTTTGGCCATTTCTTGGGCTGCTTAGTCACAGAATTAATGAGGTTGGAAAACAGCTCTGGGATCATCAATCCCAACCTTTCTGTGCCGATTTAAACCACTTGATAGCCCAAGATCTCTTTTTGGGTTTTATGCTGTCAACCACTTACATCCCTGAGTGATTTTGATCCCATGTTTGGATAATTTCATCTAAAATTCAAAACAAAAAAAAAACCAAAAAAAAACCCCGAAAAAAACCACCAAAATTCCAGAGACCACCAGAAGTGTATTGACCCAGTCTGGGGTTCCTCCTCTGCCCCGAGAGCACCCCAGAGGGACACGAAGGTGGTTCAAAACCTGGTTTTCCCCGAAGCTGCCGAAGAGAGACTGCCGGAGACAGTTTTCTCTTTTTCCAAGGACAGTTTATTGTTTCTTATCTCTGGGACACTTTGCCTGGCCAGCAGCGGTCTGCTCAGCCTGACATCCATAGTGGAATCCGCCTGGTCAAGGCAGGGCTTATCTTATATAGTTACTACTACGTATTACATGTTTACAAAATTTTACCAATACAATACAATTTTATTAAATGGTCCAGCCCTGACCCCAACCAATCCAAGAGGCCAACGTGTCACCCAACATGGATGGCATGGAGAAGAAGGAGGAAAAGGTGTCCACCCCCCAAATTCTCCATCTTGGCCACGTGTCCCTTATCATAAACATTCAAGAAAACCTATTTATCTACGTTCTAACATTCTAATTTACACTCTACTCATCATTATTTTCTGTGTCTCTTCTCTCAATGTGGGCAGATTCTCCCAAGGAGCCAAATCCAGCCCCTGCAGCTCCTGGGCAGCACTCAGGGGTCTCTGAGGGGTCTGCCAGGGAGGTTTTTGCACCCCAAAGGAGCCAGGGAAAAACCCTGGACTCCCACATCTCCCCCCTCTGTTTGCAGCAAAAAGACCTCCTTCACAGTTTTGTCCAGAGCCCTTTTCACAGCTTTGTTTAAGGCGTGTCGAGTGCATTGGATGATGCATGGCAAAGCAATGAGAATAGTAACAAGCTCCACTAATATATAAAAACCTACATTCAAAATTTCTTTTTACAAAGGTAAAAGATCAAAAAGGTCAAACAGACCATCCAGGCACAATAACTGTGCTAGAACTCGGAAGGATGGTTTGTTTGAGACTACAATATAATCGCTATATACATTCTAATTCGGTGTAACATCCATTGTTTGGTTCTTTTTCACCCCTAAAACATCACATACAATTCCAAAATCCATTGTTGAACCAAAAATTTCTAATTCTTTTGGTTTGAAAACAGCCACAGGGAGAAATTGAACCCACACATGCCATCCATTCACAGGAGTTGTCACAACTCACATCACCCATGAAGGGATGCCCTCCAGAATGGACCATTCTTTCACTGTCAATCCCACCAGACATGTTGAAAATGGCTTTTTTGCCTGGAATGCCTCAAACAAATTGTTTCCAACCCCACTGTCCATGCTAAACTTTCCCAAACACTCTCCCTTGGCTGCATCACTGGTAAATCCTCTTTTTCACCTAATACAGTTGACAAAAAATAAGATACAACAGCATATAAACAATCATTTTTCACTGTCAGTCCTTAAGTCTTTTAAATCTTGTTTGAAGAGAAGTTCACATCCTTTTTCCTTGATGTCTGCCAACACTCCCCTTGGAATCTTGGCGGCTTGTTGTACTGGATCATTGTGAGGAGAGTATCCTGCTAATTCTGCCATGATGAGGTTAGCATGAGCACCACCTTGGTATTTCTTTCGCAGCTCCTTCAAAGCTCTTCTCCATCTGCGCTCCCATATAAGTCCTTGTGTGTCAGTAAGTATCAATGACACAAGAGATTTCATGTCACATGAAGTCAAGTCATATTCATTGAGAATACCTTTTAAAAACTGTTTAAAATATGAAGATCCCAGTCCATAATCTCTAATTGCCTTAATAAAATTTTTAACTAAATCATGATTCAATTTTTGCCATCTTTGGTTTTGTCCTTGTGGGTCATAATTCACTGGCATGGCTATTTCACCAGTCCCAATTGCAGGACATTCTCTGCTTCTTGTCAAGTCCATTCAAATATTTGTCCAATCAACTAAAGTATCTTGAGCTGCTGTTGCAGGTCTGTGTGCCTCTGTAGGAATTTGTCTGCTCAAAGGTGTTACTTGTTGAGATTGAGGCTAAGCTGCTGCCTCATCCATTTTTTGATTCATTGGTATCGTAGAAATCTGTGGTCCTTGCCGCATTGTTCATTGAAAAGTCCTTGCCCATTATTGTCATCAACCTTGTTCTTCCCTTTATTATCACTTGTACTGTCATTTCTGAATCTGTAAGAATTGTCCTTGGAGATCTGTAAGATAGGAAAACCTATTCTATAATTAAAAGAGTGTCTTTTTTGTGTTCGTCCCACTGAAAAATCAAACCATATAGCTGTGTTTCTTCTCCCAACACTACTAAATGGAATGGTAAAGAGTCCACGTATCGGTGTGGAGTGGCGAGTGCCACAGTAAGTCCTACTAAAAATCCATTGTCAGGTACATGTTCCACTGTGAAAGGAGATCTCTTCCCCATACAGTGAATGGCTTTTACACGAGTAATAGCTGTCTTCTGTCCGGGTCCTGTGAATGTTATTGAATTTTCACTTTGGAGGCATACAGAACTTCCTCCAATGCCTGTGATTTGATCCAAAGGTACAATCAAGTTCCATTCTCGAGGTCAGAAAATATATGAAATCACACGTCCGGTGTTCACCATCCCTGTGATGGTTGTTTTCCTGTTATGGTATATCAAGTCCCAAGTAATAGTTGGCTGTTCACGGGTTATGTACTTCAACCATAACGTGTGTACTTCGACATGGTCATTGTAGTGTGGATGCCCTTCACCCATCACCAGCATTGCTTGATGCTCCAATGGATGCGATGGCAGAGCTATCGCTTTTGCCAGTTGAGTATTTTGTGGAATTGTCAATGGGGGTCGAAGAGCCCTTGCTAAAATTGTCAGCTCTTCGAAGCAGTCTGCTGAAACAACAGTAGGATACGTTGTCAGTCCGAAATTGCTGCACCGGTCTCTGCCTATTATCAAAAAATCTTGTCTCTTTTGGCACGGTGCTTTCAGTCCTGTACGTATAGATGCAGATTCTTCATTCAAAAAAAACAAGTCAGTTTTGAAGCTGACAGGATGTACTGCGTTCCTGGGCAGCAAATCCCTGTCACAGGGGATGTCCCCTAACACCCTGCTGAGGGAGTCAGATTGACGCTCCCCGACAACTGAAGCTATATGTTGTGGTGTTCCAATCTTGCTGCAGGCTTCAGCCATCTCCGTCCTCTCTCTGTGGAGACACAAACAGAACCCTTCCCCCAAATGCTTACTTTGTAAGCTTTTCAACTTTCTCTGTCTCTATATTTTTGATCAAAACTGGAAAATTTTCCCTTGTACTATTATTTCAAATATTATCTAACAAAGAAAACAAACCCAAAGTTTACAATCTTCTGCAAGTAAACATAATACAATAATTAACAATACTTTAAATAACAGGCATACATTTACAAGATTAGATAATTATGAATTTAAAAAAAAAAAAAAACTGTGTCATCACCTCAGGGTCTGCAGACAGCTGACAAACCTTGATTCAATGAGGAATTAGATGGTCATCTCCGGAAAATGAACACCAAATTCACTTCAAAGTCAGCTTCAGCTGTTATATTGATAAGTCAAATTGTCAATCCAAACGATTGGAATATTATTTTGATGCAGAAAACACCTGGGTTTACACAATTTCTCTTTCAGTCAGAATTAAGGCTTGGCCAGAGCCTAAACTCTAATTGGAAGAGAACTCCCTGACATCTTCTTATTAAAGAAATAAACCACAACTCTTAACAACAAAGTTACAATTAAACATTTCAAAAAGAAATCAAACTCCTCTAGCAACTCATTTTCTCTAAAATTCATCTTTAGAGTAAGATACTTTGAACATGGCAAGACACTGCAGTGCTTCTATGATAACAACTCAGGAAAACCATAACATTAAAATTTTTTTTCTGAGAATGAAGCTCAAATAATTTTCTGGAATTCTGCAAAATATTCAAAACCATGATAGCACACTGCCAGGTCACAAAAGACCTGCCAAAATAAAGAGAGAATTAAGAAAAAGAAAACAAAGAAGCATTAAGTTCACAATTTAACTGATTATCTTCATACATTTGATTCAAGGACATATCTGGGGGCTTTCTAAAACTTACTTAAAATATTGAAAGATTTCAAATTAAACAATGAAACAGAAAACAAAATCATTCTGTAATATAGAATTCATATAATCTTATTACAGTGTTTTTAAAATTAAATACAGAAACTAAATTTAAATTTTAAAATCCAACTCAAAATCTATTGATTTATATTGACAATATTGCAAATACTTATAAACTGGCTTCTCTAAAACAATTAACTATAGGAAAATTAAAACTCAATGTTGACATTTAAATAAATGTCCACTCATATCTGACCAATAACAAATCACTAAACATAGGTGATATATATTCAAATAAAATACAAAATACCTTATTATACCTTCAATTATTAAAATACCTAATACTATTAAAATACCTTTACCATTCTTAAAGTTTCAGCTATTTTTTAACAAAAATGCAAAAACAAACACCTTTAGTTTAACATACAAGAACTGAAAATAAAACTGACTCTCTTGTCCTGTTCCCTTGTTCTGTTTGTTCTCCACAGTATAGATAAAAAGCAGCTCTTGGCCTCTCTCCATCCCCCATTCCCCTCCCGTCTGCAGCACTGGGTCTGTGCAGGCACAGGGTAAGCAGTGGGGGTGCTGCTGGAGCCTCTGGAGCAGGGTGGCTGTGCCTCCCCTCTCTCTCTCGGTGAGCCTGGGCTGGTGACTTCATGCTGCTGTGCCTGGGTTTGCTCTGTCCGGCTGTGTTTGGGCAGCTGCCTGCAATTGCTTCAAAGTTGTTAATTTTTTCACCTTTGACTTAAAAAGCATAAATTTCTCTCCCCATTAGAATCTGCCAGTTCTAATGTGGACAACTCAGGTTTCCCTGAAACAGGGCATTCATCTCCTCCCCCAGCATTTCTGACAGCTGGAGAAAGGCCTGTCTGTGTCTTTTCGCAATTCTCGCTTTCCTGCGTCCCGGCCATTGCCGCAGGTTGCCCCTCCCTGGACATCCCTTGCAGCTAAATGCACCGAATCCGCGCTTTTTTCCTGTTTTTGTCCCGGTCAGCGTGAAGGCTGCCGCTCCCTCCCCCCTTTGGGCTGAGAGCCGCCCACATGGTCCTGTCCTTCTGCGTCCCGGTCCCCGCAGGTTGCCTCTCCCTGGACATCCCTGCGGCACCGAGCCCGCATTTTTTCGTGGTCCCGTCCCCCTCCCCTCTGTCCCCCACGCCCGGGGAGTCGCCTGCAGCGCCCTCCCGCCTTCTGGGGTCAGGGTTTCTGAAGGGGTGAAATAGCAAAAATGTATGTCCTGCAACTCACTTGGAAATATTTCTAACTTAATTTTTTCCCTGGCCTTGCTGATGGCAAGGCCCTTGCTGATGGCAAGGCCCTTGCTGAACCACCTGCTGCTGGCAAGGCAGTCATAAACTTCCCTCCCCCAGCTCATAGCTAGGTGAGAAACCTTCCCCAGTCTCTGAGGAACTTTAATTGCTTTCTCTGCCTGCTGATAGCAAGGCAGCCGTAAACCTCCCACCCCCTGGTCATGGCTGGGTGGGAATCCTATGATGTGTCTGATTCTGAACCATCTTACCCAAAAGCAATCCGTCCAAAATCGATTCGGAGGTTCCTGAAACCGACCAGCAGTGCACAGGAGCGAGGCTTCCCGGGACACCTCCTCTCCGACTCGCGTCTGGAGCTCGGCTTTTCTTGGCAGAGGGCCATAAATCTCCTCCAAAGTCCTTTTCAACAGCATGCCTCTTCTGAAGTTCTGTCTTTTGGGGGTCTGTACCTGCCTTTGCAGGCTACAAGGATCCACCAGGGTCCGTGCCAAATGTCTCTGCCTGGGGGGGGTCTCCTCCATCTCGGTGCGTCTTCTTGAGCTTGCCCTTCTGGGGGTCCGCACCCACCTTTGTGGGCTGCGGTGCATCCAGAGACGTCAGATGTCACTGCCCAGCCAGGGGGATGCCAGATGTCAATGCTCAGCCAGGGACGCCAGGTGTCCCAGTCTGGGGTTTCTCCTTTGCCCCGAGATCATCCCAGAGGGACACGAAGGGTGGTTCAAAACCTGGTTTTCCCCGAAGCCGCCGAAGAGAGACTGCCGGAGACGGTTTTCTCTTTTTCCAAGGACAGTTTATTATTTCTTATCTCTGGGACACTTTGCCTGGCCAGCAGCGGTCTGCTCAGCCTGGCATCCATGGTGGAATCTGCCTGGTCAAGGCAGGGCTTATCTTATATAGTTAGTACTACGTATTACATGTTTACAAAATTTTACCAATACAATACAATTTTATTAAATGGTCCAGCCCTGACCCCAACCAATCCAAGAGGCCAACGTGTCACCCAACATGGATGACATGGAGAAGAAGGAGGAAAAGGTGTCCACCCCCCAAATTCTCCATCTTGGCCACGTGTCCCTTATCATAAACATTCAAGAAAACCTATTTATCTACGTTCTAACATTCTAATTTACACTCTACTCATCATTATGTTCTGTGTCTCTTCTCTCAATGTGGGCAGATTCTCCCAAGGAGCCAAATCCAGCCCCTGCAGCTCCTGGGCAGCACTCAGGGGTCTCTGAGGGGTCTGCCAGGGGGGTTTTTGCACCCCCAAAGGAGCCAGGAAAAAACCCTGGACTCCCACACTTTTCATTCCAGACCAGAGGGGTGTTACTACTTGCCTGCTTCTGCCTCACCCAGACTGAGATATAACAAACCAAGTGGCAGAGCCCCGGGCATCCAAATCAGACAGACCAGGCCCAGCCCTCCTGCCCCTGACTGCAGCTTTGGGCTGGGACTGGAGCTGCCTAAAAGCACCTGAGGCACAATAAAAGTGACACCATTGTTCAATTACCTCTGGTTTAGGGACAAGGAAACAAGACCGAGGCAGGGGAATGTACCCACAAGAAAGCCAAACCCAGCAGCTGACCTGAAAATCAGCCCGGGCCAGGCTCGGGCTGGGGGAGGCCGCAGCCCACAGGCTCATCTGCTGAGGCCGCGTTTGAAACACTCCCCACAGCCAGGGAGGGACCAGGACAGTTCTGGGGCTGTGGCGTAACCTCTGCTCACAGGCACTGAACACCCATCCTCCCTCACACAAACTGCCCCAGCTGGAAAATCCCCACCCGGGAAGGCCAATCCACAGGACATTGCCGTGAGGGGCAGCTGAGGAGGGGCCAGAATCCATCAAACAGCCCCAAAGCGCTGCCCAGGCTCTGTTGAGGCCCTGCAGCACAGCTCTGCTCCTGATGCAAAGGGATGCAACAGAGGCACAGGCTGCTGCAAGAGCCTGGCTCAGACTTGTCCCTGCCAGGGCAGGTACCTGGGCCTTCCCACCCGGCCCAGGTGTGCACCAACCCCCTGAACTGTGTTTGTGGGGGACCCTGAGCCCCAGAACATGGAGATGGAGAGCACCCACAGGATGCCATTGGGATCCATCTCCAAGGGATCTGTGGGTGCTCTCCATCAGACAGCAGGAGGCCACTGGGATCCACAGAGTGCTGAGGTTTTCTACTTAATCTCTCTCTGTCACTCTCTTTCTCTCCCCCCACCCCT
>NW_027635682.1:0-52304 GCF_903797595.1 Erithacus rubecula | reverse complement strand
GAGCCAACACGGGCACAGTGCCCTGTCGGTCATGTCCAGGCACCTGCCGAGCGAGCAGGGACAGGCTGCGCCTGGAGCTCAGAGGCCTCGTGGTGCTCAGCAAGGAGCCCTCGCTGTGAGAAGGGGGCAGTGGCTGAAGCCGCGCTGGCATCGTGGGGCTGGGCAACGCAGCCCCTTGGGCTTGCCTGGATTCGGCAGCTGAGGCAGCTGCTCCCAGCTCTCTGCCTCCTGCTTCAGCTGCCCAGTGCCTTGGCACAGGCCTCTGGCCTCTGGGCCCTGAGGCAGCTGCGTGGGGTTGCAGGGCAGGGCCCTGTAGGTGCTGCAGCCCTCCAGGGCTTCACAGCACAGCCTTGTGTTACACAGAGCGGAGGAATACGCGGGCGTCTACCAACACCTGGGGAGCAGCTGGGTGATCCAGATGGAGAGATTGTGGATGACCCTCTCTGTGCTCGCCCACATGCTCCAGGAGAAAGACCTAAGATACCCAGCGCCACTGCCCAGAAGCTGGCTGAGCCACTCCTCCCACACTTTGAGAATGTAAGGTTCTGTGCCCACGGCACTGGACACTGCCCGGAAACTTTGTGCCCTGGGCAGTTTTGGGCCTTTGCCCCACTGGGCCTGGACTAGTCGGTGCTGAGCTCTTCTCCTTTCCTCCAGGACAACAGCCACGTGCAGCTGCTCTCCATCCAGCTCTTCAGCAAGGGATGAGCTGGTAGTGGGCAGAGGGGAAAAAGGCTCTCACCACGAACTCGTGAGCCTAGAGGCCTGCTTCCCCTCTTCTCTGCACTGGCCATAACGAGAACCGGTGCGTGGCGAAGGTGGTGAGGTTTCTGTTGTCGTGCTGCTGCATTCCACTGGCAAGGGCTTGGCTGCCTCTTCCCATGGCAGACCTCGTGGGCCTCCAGCCTCGCCGTGGCTTGGCACAGGACGTCGGTGTCCCATGCCCTGGCTCTGGTGCCACCCCGGCTCTCTACTGCTCTCCAGGCCTCTGGCAAAACCCTGCTTCGTGCAGCACGCTTCTGGGGAGGAGGGATCTGGAGAGCTGCTGAGCCAGCCGTGGCGCATGAAGGTCTGCCAAGTGCCTGGTAAGGCCAGCCTGGAAGCCCCAGCCGCAGGCTGGAGAAGTCCCCTGCCCCCGGAGCTCAGCGTGCGGGGCCGGCAGCTGTGGCCCTGCCCAGCGCCGCAGCCAGGGCAGCCGCAGCCTGCGCCCTACACAGGGGCTGCTCCCTTCGCTGGGCCGCGTGGGCTCTCGGCCGGGCTCCTCCGGCCCCGAGCGGGTGCCCACGGAGTCCCGGCCCTGGCCGGGCCTCTGGGGCTGTGCGGGCCGGGGAGGCAGGGGCTGGGCGCAGGGAGCGCCCGGCCGAGGGGCAGAGCCCGCGCCGAGCTTTCCCTCCTGGCGCTCTCCGCAGCTGCTACAGGACGAGAGCCGAGCGGCCGAGCACCTGCGCTGGGCCCTGCCATGCCTGCAGAGGCCTGCAGCCGCGCCTGCGACAGGCGGCCCTCAGGCTCATCGGTGAGCCGCCAGCCCGCCGTCCCTCCCCGCCTCCGGCCCGGCTGCTGCCCCGGCAGCGGGAGCCGGGCCCGGCGCGGTGCAGCCCCGCCTGCCCTCGGCGCTGCCGCCGCCCTCCCGCAGCCGTGCCCTGGGGCGGCACCATGCGCCAGGGGCCCGGGCTGAGCCCTGCCCGGGGGACGAGGCCGTGTGGCCGCAGGGCTGGCAGCGCCCCTGGGGGCAGCTGTGTCTCTAGGGCTGACACGGGCTCTGTGTTGCCAGGGCTCGCCGGAACGCTCCTGAGGGGACACAAAGAGGAGCTGCAGGTCCTCAGCGAGGGTGAGTGAGGGCAGCCGCCCTCGTGGCAGCACGGCCGCCGGGGGCAGCTGCAAATGCCGGGCACGGAGCTACAATCGCTGCCCGGCTGCGGAGGGCTCTACCCGGTGCGGGCCGAGCACGGAGAGCTCTCAGGGACACGGGGGATCCGTGGCCAGCACCTTCTGGCCCGTGCCCTGGTCTCATGCTCCTTCGTGGCCATGGCAGGAGCTGGGTGGGATGGCCCTGGCAGGAAGGTTTCCTTGGATTCCCACAGTCTGGCCTCTGACTGTGGTTCTGCTTCTTTCTCTTGCAGCCCTTCAAGCCCTGAAGGAGGACAAGAGCCCCTGCTTTATGAGGCAGGTTATCCAGCTGCAGTTCAACAGAAGATCTGCCGAACTTCGTCTGCTGGATCAGAAGAACCACTGTCCTTCGGCGACCTGCCCATTGAAGATGGGACCAGCTGCAGAGCAGACGGGACCAGCTGCAGCTCCAGTCACAGCACTCGCTGCTCACAGCTGAGCCTGTGGCAAGCTCCAGGAGCTCCTGCCGTCTCCCTCCCTGTTGGCAGCTCTCTCCCTCCATTCCTCAGACCTTGCCCATCCCCTGTTTTGCCTCCCAGCTCACCCCTTCGCTTCGCCTTCCCTTCATAAAGTTTTTTTTTTTCACTTTACCCACATCTCTGTGGAGCCTGAGCGGCACCAAACATGAGCCCTGGGACACACAGGGCCCTGCTGCCGTTCTCTGTGCACGGACAGAGAGGAACAAGGGCAGCTCAGGTCATGCAGGTCCCTTGCACAACACTGTGGGGTTAAAAGCTGTGCTGAGCACGATGAAGGGGACAAGGAGCCTGGGTTTTAGAAGAGCCAGCTTGAGTATGCTCTGAGCCCAGCCTTGAGGGATTCCCTGGCAAGCATCCATATAGGACAAAGGAGCTTGCAATGCTGGAAGTGTTCACAAAGAGCTTTTTGAAAGCACAGCAGTGCTCCATCCCCACACAGGGATGGGAAGAGGGCAGAACTGGAGGCCATCGTGGCCTAACAGTGAGCTCTGGGTGTGCTAAAAGCAAATGAAGCAGCAGCAGCAGTGGCGCAGTGGCCGAGACTCAGAGCGCGACCGTGCCAGTGGACGGAGCGCTGCCAGGCAGTGCCTGCACGCTGGGTGAGGGTCTGGGGGCTCTGGTCTCCCCACAAGTGAGGAATGGCAGCCCCTGCCTCAGACCCAGTCAGAAACCCAAGTGAGACCAGAGGCAGGGCACTGTCACAACAGCCAGTGCTGCACTCACTTTGCCACTAGGGCCCCATGCCTAGAGTGGGTCACACTCGGGGAACAGGAGGCCTTAGACGTGGCTCCAGCCATTGCTCCATGGCCTTTTGGCTCTCAGATTGCATTTGAGGGGGACCAGGAAGAGGGGAAGGTCTTTTGCATAGGATAAAAAGGATTCCTTACTCTGGGGAATCTGTGGGGCAAAAGACAAAAATGGTGAAGCTGCAACAACATAAATATGGGGGAGGTTCAAGGGGAAGGTACAAATTGAAGAAATGCTGAGGAGGGATAAAGGGTAGGGGCTCACAAAGGCATTGTCCAATGAGGGAGGTAGGGGGGAAAACTGGGTCACCACGGACTGATGAGACGTCCAGTTTTAGGGGATTTCCAAAGGGGAATTGCAAGCAGGGGGTTGGCACAAAACAGCATTGACAGGTAATTCAGGACAGACGGACAAGGAGGGTGGGAGGGTATAATTTTGGACTAAACCATTAACTTGGGCAATAACAGAACGCACCATTCACGAGAAGCACACTGCAACATGTGTCTGTGCAAGCGGAGGATCCGCATGCTCAGCTGGGAGGGAAGAACCTTTTTTGGAGATTTTTCTACCTCACTGTCTCCAAAATCTTGGTCTTTACCCCAGTTAATAAGCATTTGCCTGTGGAAGACGCCCTTAGGGAAAAGGAAATCTAAATAATGGAATAGCTGAGGTTGGATTTAGTTTATTAATCTAAACTTTTTCTGTTGTGAGACAGGATTAGCAAGAAGGCAAAAACCAGGTTTAACTTTAAATCGTAAAAAGAGAAATTCTATCACTAAAAAGTATAAGAAAAAATAATTTAAATAAATTAGATAAAGCTTGAGAATACTTGTTTTCCTCCACACACTTTTTTTTTAATACTGAAAACATCCAAAAACCAATTCAGTTTGTTTACCATCTTAAAAATAGTTTTTTACTAATTTACTAGAAAGAGACTTTTTTTTTCAGTCTATGAAGATTTCTTCACAAGAAATAGTTTTCTTGTGGTTTTGTTGTTCCCAAGAGAATGGAAATCTGATTACTATGTAAAAATCCTTTTTTTAGACTAACAGTTAATCTCATAACTTTTTTTGGTGGACTGTATTAATTTATTAGGAACACTTTAGGGTTATATTTTTAAACAAAAGTTTACTTTTTTTTTTGAGAGCATAAGTTTTTTTCTTTTTCTTTTTTTGGGGGAAACCAAAAGGGATTATTTTATTATTTAAACTTAGCGGGTAACAGCAATTTTTTCATTTGTTTACTTTAATATTAATGCTTTTGTTTATATTTACATCTAGAACAGTCATATTCAATTCATAACATTTTGATATGTTATAGGGAAACAAGAGTTTTTTCTCCATAGTTTAAAAAAAGAGAAATATTATTTCATGACTTTTCTTCTTCCTCTATTTGGGATTTGACTTTTCTTTTTGTTTGATTAAGGTGTTTTAATCTTGTTTCTGTGTGTATTAGCTGGTGCCAGATCAGCCAGGACCTGTAGCTGAAACCCTTCCCACATTCCAAGCACTTGTGGGGCTTCTCCCCTCCATGAGGCTTCTCCACCAGCTCTGAGCTCTGCCTGCATCTCTGGCTGCCTTCCCGCCTCAGGGAGGGTCTTTTCTCCTCGCAGCTCCCTGGGTTGGGTTTGCAGCTCCTCCTTCTGAGAGATTTCTGGGGCTTTTCCTCCTGCTCCATCCACTCATGCCTTGGTAACGAAAAATCGTTTTTGGGAAAACAACAAGAAGAAAGCGCCTTGGATGGGGGGTTCCTCCTTGCCCAAGTTCATCTCAGGAAGACAGTGGGACTCTTGTGTTTGTAAGAACCTCCCAAACACCAAGATTCAGCCCAAAAATCCTCCAAAAATCAAGACACAGATCAAAATATCTCCAAACAGCCAAATTCAACCAAAATCTCATGCAAAATATAAAGACTCTGGCTTCATAAAAACCCAAAGCACTTACACTAAGACCAATAAAGCACAAAAACACCGAGATTCACCCATGTGAAAATCATGGATCCCTCTCTCCTGTTACCTGCTGCATGTGGGGGGACAAGGCTTCTGGGGCTAGGGAATGGCTGCACATACAGGGAGAGGTGGAACTTTCTGCTGCTTTCTGTTTCTGCTCCTCCTCAGCCTGTGTTCCCACTTTTCCTCAATCCTCTTTCTCTTACTATTCCTTCTCCTGCACAATCCCACCTCCTCCCACATGCATCGTTTGATCATTTTGTTCTTCAGCCCTGCTTCTCCTCCCTTCTCCTGCTGCCCCCAGGCCCAGCACCCAGTGCCAGCTCCCTCTTCCCCCCAGACCCACAGCATCCCAGCGCAGGGCAGGGATGGAGCTGGGGCAGCTCGGGCTGGGGCAGCGCTGGGCTCTCGGCCGCTCCCGCCCGCACTCGGTCCCCACTGCAGCCGCTCCCGCCCCGACAGTGCAGGGGGGCCCGGCCTTGGCGCTGCCCCCTCCCACCAACCCAAATTCCCCTCATGGGGGGCGCTGGGGCCCGGGGGCGGGGGGCGCAGGTGGGGAACGCTTGGAGCTGTGGCTCCCAGCACAAAGGATGATGATCCCAAAACACCTCTGAAGGGTCCCTTGGGAGCATGATGAGGGAGGTTGCCTCTGTGCTGGCAGCAGCAGGAGCGGGCGCAGAGGGGCGGCACCGGGAGCTGCAGGGCCAGGCCGGGGCTGTGGGGCAGCCGGGGCTCAGCGCCGGGCGCTGCCTGAGCCCAGCACCCCCCGGACAGGGCCGGCAGTGGCCCCCGGCCCCCAGGAGGCTGCGGGACCCCCAGGAGGCTGCAGGAACCCCAGGAGGCTGCAGGAACCCCAGGAGGCTGCAGGATCCCCAGGAGGCTGCAGGAACCCCAGGAGGCTGCGGGACCCCAGGAGGCTGCAGGAACCCCAGGAGGCTGCGGGACCCCCAGGAGGCTGCAGGAACCCCAGGAGGCTGCAGGAACCCCAGGAGGCTGCGGGACGCCCCGGCCGCTGCCCGGCCCCGCGGATCTGCCGGCCCTGCCCGCCGGGGGAGCCGCGTTTGGACACTGCGGCAGGACAGGGACCGGCCCTGGGACACGGGCTGGGGAGGGCAGGGGAGCACAAGGACCGGGAGGAAGGAACAGCTGGGACATGCGAATTCGACGTGGAAGGATCAAAATTATATTTTCAGCATTATGTTTGGGTAAATTGCAGAAACAAATGATTTTGCAGAAAGCTCAGCAGCTGTCAGAGGATGAGCACCCCCAGGCACTGAGGGGGCTGGAGGAGGGGCAGAAGATGCCCCTGGAGCAGTTGGTCAGAAAGGCACAGCAGGTGAATGCAAGAAGGGATGGGGAAAAGGTCAAGGTGAAGGCAAAGGCCATGGCAGAGTTTCTACAGCCCCTGAGGGATGAACCCCAGGGCCCAAGGGGGCCACTGCAGAGGACAGGTTTGAACTGCAGGAATTTTTATTTGCTCCTAGTTGTGATGGTAATTTACAGGGAAGGCATTTAATGCATAATTTGGGAATGCAAATTAATTTTGTAAAATGTGATATAGGGGCTAGTTCTGTTGTGCCTTTGTGTCAAATATCTGGCAAGGCATATACTGAACAGCTCCTGGAAAATGTGGAAAACGAGATATGGAGCCTCTCCAAAGTACTTTGATGCAAACAGGACAAGTGGTATCTAAAAGCAATATCCTATTCCAAGGGAGGGAAGGAAGGGCTCACAGCCTTTTATTAAGTGTCTCCTAAAGGCAGAGGTTTTGGAGCCAGGGATCTCTCCCTATAATGCTCCTATCGTGCCAGTCAAGAAATCAGATGGAATTGATAGAATGGTGCAGGACCTAAAAACAATAAATGAGATTATTAAACCCAGGCACGCCACAGTCTCAGATCCTTACACCATCTTGAACCAGGTTCCCTCCTCACACTGGCACCATTCAGTACTTGATGTAAAACTGCTTTCTGGTGATGCCCACTCACACAGGATAGTAAACTGTACTTTGCCGTTGAGTGGGAACAAGAGAAAATGGTAAAGAAGGAAAAATGGTAAAGACATGGACGGTCCTTCAGCAGGGACACATGGAAGCACCAGCCTTATTTGGGCAAGCCTTGCAGAAAATGCCACAAGAATTTACCCCTCCCCAGGGACTGGGTTAATGCAGGATGTGGATGACTTGCTCCAATCAGGAGGACAAGAAGCGGTAGAATAAGACTCTGTGAAATGGCTGAATGTTCAGGCTAAAAAGTATCTTCGACTATTTGGAAAAAAAGTGCAAATGGTAGGGAAAAATGTTAAATATTAGGGACATATTTTGTCTGGATTTTGTGGTGTATTGACCCAGAGGAGGACCAGGAAATCTCAGAAGTAACATTATCCAGCACTAAAATGGAGCTGGGACAATTCTGAGGATTAACAGGCAATAGCTTGAACTGGATTGAGGACTCTCTGTTTTAGCCAGAACACTGCATGACTTATTAAACCCACATAGACTCAACGTTGTGCTATGGACACAGCAAAACTTCAGAAAATGAAATAAAACCAAACGTTCGATTCCCTAGTCATGGCTTTTCCAGACTCAGAAAAGAAATTTGAAGTGTTTGTGGATGTTAAACAGTGCCATGAGAAAGGAATCCTTGTGCTAAAACATTTAATTCACTGTTCAGAGTGGCCTCACTGCCCGCAGAATTATGTAGCCACAGCTTTAATGGGATCTGAGGCCCAAAAAATGAAGGCAGGAGGATCTGCTGTTGCCCAAGTCTGGAACCAAGTTAAAGCTTTCATAATCAAAAGAGACTCAACATGGATGAGCAGTGCTCAGTTATTACAGAATGAAACTTGTTCAGTGGCACAGGAGGATTTAGAATTGAGGACAGGGGAAGGGTTTAACCAGCCTCCTGTTTGAACAGCCTGCACAGGGGCTGGGAACAAACCCATGACTGCATTCAAGTGACAGAGCTCCAGAGCCAGGGACAGGAGAGATTGATGAGACATTCCCTGGCCTGAGGGACAAAATGTGTTAATGGATGGGTCTGCAAGGGCAGGAGAAGGGAAAAGAGTTGCAAGACAGGCTCTGATTAAGCAAAGGGAATCAGACCAAACACAGGTTTCTGCCCACATGGTCAGCTCAACCAGCTGTGTGTGTACTTGGAAGAGCCTGGCACTGAAATGCCCTGAGCAGGAAGGATCAAATATCTGCTGGTGACAGCATGGCAGCTAACAGGGTGGCAAAAGCAATTCTTACTTCTTCAGCAATCACTGATCACTTATTAAGGTATTTCTAAAACAAGTAACTCCAAGATAAGGGATTGTGGAAGAAACAGACTCAGACGGGGAACTAATTTTACAGCAAAGATCCTTCAGTGGGTGATGTCTGCTTTAGGAATACAATGGGACCAACACAAGCCCTGGCACCCTCAGAGCTCAGGTCAGATAGAAAGAATGAATGTGGAAATAAACAAACTCATTCAGGAGGTGGTGATAGAAACCAAGATGCCATGGGTATGGCTTTTGCCATTGGCAAGAATAAGAGCCAGACCCAGGGCAGATATTCAATTATCACCCTTGGAATTGCTGTTTGGAATTCCTTACCCTGCAAATTCTCCACCTAGTGGGGGGTGGAGATAAGGGATGTATATTTCAAACAGTCTGTGGCCACAATCCTGGCTCATGTGAAATCTCTCCCACAGGAAGCTGGGCTGGCACAGAGCCTGCCTTCGCACTTTGCTGTTACCAACATCCAACCAGGACATCAGGTCCTGCCTGAGGAGTGCACAGAAGCTCCACTGGTGGCCAAGTGCCATGGCCCATCCCAAGTGTCCCTGAGCACAGGAACAGCCCCAGCACAGCTCAGCACGGGGGGACCCCTCACCCTGGGCTCAGGGGCTCTCCAGCCCTGCAGATTTGCACTTCCCGCCTGCAGCACCAGCATGGGAGTGATGCCTTAAGATCCAAGTTTTCTGTTCTGCTTGGGTGTGCTTTCCGTTATGCTTTAGGGTGATGAAGGCAAAATAGTCCGATACCAGCTATGGACTCAAGGACAGTTTCTTCAGACTCCAGGCCAAAAGTATAAACAATGTGAGAAGAGGAGGGCAGGCCAGCCAGGAGAAGAGGAGGAGGACACCTTACAATTTCAGACTATTAATTGGATGGTGGACTGCTGTATGTAAATGGGCTGAAGTCTATAAAAATGTGAAATCATGTGACCAAGCCCTCTGATACTTCCATCTTGGAGCCACTCAGGCAGGGCAGGGGCCACGCTGTGGCACTGTGCTGCCAGGGTGTGGCCTTTGCAGGCCTTTCAATAAATACCCATTTTATTTCCCCTAACTCTGTGAGATCTCTGTTCCAGCTCCTAAAGGCAACAGTTTTTGGCAAGCCAGCCAGGAGAGGAGGCATCTGGAAAATCCCTGGACTGAGGCTGACAGTTCTGGAAAGGCCCAACGCAGGTCCAGAGATATCACAGCCAAGAACCCTGGGAACAGAGACATGTGAGTGATGGAATAAAAGGGCATTCTGTTTGTTTAGCATCTGGGTTAAGTGCTAAGAGGATTTGTAATTTGTAATTTTGGAAAGTGTGAATTTGTTTTGGAGAACCTCAGCACAACACTTGTGCTCTTTATCTGTGTGAAGGACCACCTTCATAAAGAGCAGGTTTGAATTGCAGAGCTCTTGGCTTGAAGCCAAAGGGTGCTGCAGTTCATTAGTGTCTGTGCTGTGGCTCAGAGGGTCGTGGGTTTGAATGCCAACTGTTTGTGCTTTGCTGTATATTTTAGGGTATCCGAATGGGGTGCACATCCTCTTCTGAACGTGATAGTGGAAGCATTCCAAGAGATAGCCCTTTGGGATTAATACTGAAAAACTGGGCAAATCTAGTTGAGGAGGAGTCTATGGTCTCAAACCTAGACTGATTAGACTCTCTGAAAAAATGTGGCCAGCATATGAATTAGATAATAGAGAAACATGGCCTAGGTTTGGAAGTTTAGATCAGAAATTAGTATTAAGTTTAATATCTCGAATACGCGGAGATAGATTTTTTTGAAGAATTAGGATATGCCCGGCTCTTTCTGGCATTATCAAGCAAGCAGGACCGAGATAAGGAGAAGGAGCATATATTAGTCTTAAAGGGTAAAAAGAAGGAGCCAACTTTCAGTACTTTATATAAAAAACCAGAGGAGTCAGAGCTGGAGCTGGTGGCGCCGGCCATGAGGGCCAGATCGGTCCCAGCTGCTCTGGGCACGGGCTCGGGCCAGACCGCAGCCCTGCAAAGGGGGCACGGGCCAGGGAGGGCCCAGGGCAGGGACAGAGGAGGTAGGCGGGCCCTGGGAGCAGGGACACGGCCCTGGCAGCAAAGGGACACGGCCCTGGCAGCAAAGGGACACAGCCCTGGCAGCAAAGGGACATGGGCAGCAAAGGGACACGGCCCTGGCAGCAAAGGGACACAGCCCCGGCAGCAAAGGGACACGGCCCCGGCAGCAGGGACACGGCCCTGGCAGCAGGGACACGGCCCCGGCAGCAAAGGGACACGGCCCTGGCAGCAAAGGGACACGGCCCTGACAGCAGGGACATGGCCCCGGCAGCAAAGGGACACGGCCCCTGCAGCAAAGGGACACGGCCCTGACAGCAGGGACATGGCCCCGGCAGCAAAGGAACACGGGCAGCGAGGGACACGGCCCCAGCAGCCCCCGCACCGCCCCGAGAGTAGGGGCAGGGGACAGGGCCTTTTACAAAGAAGGCAGGGAGGGAACCTCCCGCAGGGCAAGTGGCACTTCCTCCGTCCTTGGGCCTGTGAAATCCCACGGCAACCCCGAGGGCCAGGGAGGTGCCACCAGAGGTGACACTGAAAGATCGCAGAAGCACAGCCCAGGAGCGGCATCACAAAAGGTCTTGCCTGGTGCTTTCTAGGATGGGGACTAGCCGAGGTACACTGCAGGCCACAACAGACTCGGACAGTTCTTATTCAAATGGCTCTGAGGAAGAAGAAGAGGATGATGAGATAGACAAAATTATTGCTGCTTTAAACATGCGAAGGAGGGGAAGGATAGTAAGAAGAGCCCTCAGAGAACGTAGCCCAATTGCCCAGCGTACTAGATCAAGAAGGGAGAAAGAAAGAGAACCAATTTTGCAAGCCCCTTTAAGACAAGCAGTAGGCAATCAGGGGCCAATATATGTGAAAGTCCCATACTCCCTTATAGAGTTAGAGGAGTGGAAAAGTACCATGGGGAAATATAAAGAGAACCCAGATAAATTGGAAAACTAATAGAACGGGCTATTAATTCACAGAACCCTGACTGGGCAGATTTGAACTCTATGTTAGATACATTACTTGATCCCACTGAGAGACAGATGGTCAATAAGGCCATCATAACCTCAGTGGAGGGGAACGTAGCCAGTGCATTACTTCAAGGTACGGTTACTCAGATATTCCCCTCGAAAATCCTGGATGGGATCCAAATATACCAGAACAAATGGCAAGACTGAAATGATATCAAAGCCTTGTGGTATATGGGTTAAAGCATGGGGTACCTAAAGCCATAAATTGGTCAAAGCTTTATGAAATAAGACAAAATTATGATGAATCACCCACTCATTTTTTAAACCGATTAAGAGAAACCACTGTTAAGTATACTGATTTAGACCCTGAATCAGCTGATGGTAAAGCACATCTGGTTTTGTTGTTTATGGGTCAGGCTTCAAATGATATAAGAAGGAAGCTACAAAAGATAGAGGGAGCTCGAGATATGGAAAAACTGCTAGAGGTTGCCTGGAAGGTGTTTCGAGATAGGGGTCCAACTGAAAGGGTTAAACCCCAACCTAGTAAAAAGGCAACTGAGGAAAAGTCATCTAACAAAGCCTCCCCTACAGAGAGGGACCAGTGTGCATACTGTAGAAAGTGGGGACATTGGAAAAAGGACTGTCCAGTGTTGAAAGAAAAATCCTCAGTTTCCCAACTCCCGGTAGTACAAACTTCAAGTGGCTCGGGCTCTGAGTGACGGCGACCGAGGGCTCCTCCCCCAGCAGAGCCCTTGGTTACGACTGAGCTGGGGAATGACGACATTGAGTTTTTGGTAGATACCGGAGCAGCATATTCTGTGTTAAATACCTTAGAAGGGGAACTGAGTCACGACACTGTACATGTTGTTGGGGCGACTGGGGTAACTGAAACAAGGCCTTTTTTCCAACCTTTAAAATTCAAATTGGGGAAGCACTGGGTAACCCATCAATTTCTTTACATGCCCAACTCCCCAAAACCATTGATAGGGAGGGATTTGCTTGAAGAATTGGAAGCAGTGATTAAATTTAGAAAAGGAAGGGGTGTACAAGTAATAATTCCTGAATCTAAATTTGTCCAAGTTGCTGCACTCTTTATACAGGAAAAATGCAGTGAAATCCCCACTGAAGTGGAAAGTGTGGTAAATCCAATAGTGTGGGCCAGTGATATGCCAGGAAGATCCAAGCGGGCAGAACCAGTGAGTGTTGCACTCAAACCAGGAGCCACACCGGTAAGGCAGAAACAATACCCCTTAAAATTAGAAAGTCGTAAGGGATTGGTACCTATAATTGAAAAATTCCTACAACATGGTTTGTTAGTGCAATGTGAGTCCAAATTCAATACCCCCATTTTAGCTGTTAAGAAGGCAGATGGTAAGAGTTACCAATTAGTACAAGACTTGAGAGCAATTAACAAAATTACAGAGGATATACATCCAGTAGTAGCCAATCCCTACACCCTTTTGACCACACTGACAGATGAGTTAGGGTGGTTTACTGTTATAGATTTGAAAGATGCCTTTTTCTGCATTCCTATACACAAAAATAGTCAAGACCTTTTTGCTTTTGAATGGGAAAATCCCGAGACAGGAAGAAAATGTCAACTCACCTACAGAGTTTTACCCCAAGGTTTTAAGAACAGCCCAACTATATTTGGGAACCAGCTAGCGAGGGAATTGGAGGACTGGAAAAAACAGGAGCCAAAGGGAGTTATTCTTCAATATGTGGATGACATCTTGACTGCAGCCAAGACCAGAGATGACAGCATACGATTCACTGTAAGTTTATTAAACATTTTGGGACTTAATGGGTACAGAGTCTCTAAAGACAAAGTACAGATTGCTAAAGAAACAGTTGTCTATTTGGGACTTGAGATCTTCCGGGGACACAGACAACTCAGCAAGGAAAGAAAAGAAGCTATCTGTCAACTCCCAGAGCCTCATACAGTGAGAGAGATGCAAGCTTTTCTAGGAATGGTAGGTTGGTGTCGTTTATGGATAGCAAATTATGGACTCCTAGTAAAACCCGTATATGGGGTATTGAAAGTAGCCGAGAGAGGAATTATTCCATGGACTGAACACACTAGAGCAGCTTTTAAACAGCTGAAACGCTCACTGATGTCAGCTCCAGCACTGGGACTGCCAGATCTAACTAAACCCTTTGAACTTTTTACATATGAGAGACAGAATATGGCTTTGGGGGTGCTAGCACAGCGTCTCGGAAACCAGCGGAGAGCTGTGGCCTACTTGTCTAAACAGCTGGATAATGTTGCACAAGGTTGGCCAGGGTGCCTAAAGGCCGTGGCAGCCACTGTCATTTTGATCCAGGAGGCCCAAAAACTTACCCTTGGGTGACATACTGTAGTGTATGTACCCCATGCTGTAGCAGCTGTCCTTGAACAAAAAGGGGAACATTGGTTGTCCAGCAGCCAGATGCTGAGATACCAATCACTGCTGTTAGAGCAAGATGATGTTACCTTAAAAACAACTTCTGTTGTTAACCCCGCTATGTTTCTGTCCTCCATTTTAATTGACAATGAGCCAGAGCATGACTGCTTGCAGATAATTGAAGAGGTTTATTCCAGCCGGTCAGATCTGAAAGATGTGCCCATGGAGAATCCAGATTGGGAGCTTTTTACAAATGGAAGCAGCTTCATGAAAAATGGTAAAAGGATGACAGGCTATGCAGAGACCACACAGAACAAGGTGATCGAGGCAAAGGCCCTGCCAGCGGACGTGTCATCACAGAAAGCTGAACTGATTGCACTAACAAGAGCCCTAGACCTGAGAGAGGGGAAAAAGGTAAATATATGGACTGATTCCAAATATGCATTCAGTGTTGTCCATGCCCATGGAGCTATCTGGAAAGGAAGAGGACTTTTGAATGGTCAAGGTAATCAAATCAAGCATGCTGAGCAAATACTTGCCCTCTTAGAAAGCATTAAAATACCCGCAGAAGTAGCTATCATGCACTGTAGAGGTCACCAAAAGGGGAAAACTGCTCCAGAACTGGGAAATTGTTTTGCTGATAAAACAGCAAGAAGGATTACAGAAAAAGGTATTCTTGCAGTAATTCCGCAAAAAGAGATTGATTTGTCAGGGTACACCCCAAAATATGATCAGGCAGATCACAAAGTAATAAAATTTCTTAAAGCTGAAATTACAGAAGGTGGGTGGGCTGTTACCCCGATGAACCAGGTGGTAGTCCCACCCCTGATCCTTCAGGAATTAGTCCAGAGGGAACAGGAAACCACACATTACGGGGTTGGATACCTTTTGAAACATCTAAGAAAGGTAGTAATAGGAAAGGGAATGATTGATTTTATACAATCAGTAGTAAGTAAATGTGAAATTTGCTGTAAAAACAACCCTGACATAAAAAAGAAAGTGGTATTAGGAGTAACAAAAGCAGGAGATCTTCCTGGGGATTACTGGCAAATAGATTTTGCGGAGTTACCACAGAAAGAGGGATACTGGTACGTACTGGTATTAGTTGACACCTTCAGTGGATGGCCAGAAGCTTACCCCTGTTGCACTAACACAGCCAAGGAGGTGGTGAAAGATCTGCTTAACCATATCATTCTGAGATTCGGGGTTCCCTTGGGAATATCATCGGATAGGGGACCACACTTTGTTGCTACAGTGGTTAAAGATGTTAGCCGGATTTTAGGAATTACCTGGGATCTGCACACACCTTACAGACCCCAAGCAAGTGGTAAAGTCGAATGTATGAATGGAACTCTTAAAAGACAAATTAGTAAAATTTGTCAGGAGACATCCATGACATGGGTTCAGGCCCTACCTATAGCTTTACTGAGAATTCGCATCCAACCAAGGCGGAGAGATAACATCAGTCCCTACGAAATACTGTATGGCAGACCATGTCAAAGTCCACATATTCCAGGTGAAATTCATTTGAAGGGGAAATGTGATTTGCAGCATTATTTAATGGCTTTAGGTTCTACTTTACAGAAGCTTCAGAGTCACATTGTGCTATCTAGGACTAGACACACCTGCACATCCATTCCAGCCTGGAGACTGGGTCTATGTGAAATGGTGGGACAGTGATCCTCTGCAAGCCAAGTGGAAAGGACCATTTAAAGTCCTGCTGACAACCTTTACCGCAGTCAAAGTCGCGGACAGAGGACCCTGGATTCACTAATCCAGAATTAAGAAAGCCTCAGCTCCTGAACAATTGTAACAACAAAGACTACAAAGACTGACATTAATGATAACATATTTTAAGTGATTCTTCCTTTGTGCTCAATTACTACTCTTCTTTACATAATAGTTGATTGTGTAAGATATTATTTTGTTAGATGTTTATTAAGTTCATTTATTAGTATGTATTTCTTATTAGATACTTATCTAATGTTAAATACTTACATTGTTATTGATTGTTAGATTGTTAGACACTGATAAGTCATTAAGTTTTTGTCATTAGTGAAATTGACAAGTTTAGAATAGAGACTTGAAGAGGTATAGAGGCCTTGTCAAGCCTCTAAAGGGGGGAATGATGCCTTAAGATCCAAGTTTTCTGTTCTGCTTGGGTATGCTTTTAGTTGTGCTTTAGGATGATGAAGGCGAAATAGTCTGATACCAGCTATGGACTCAAGGACAGCTGTCCTCAGGCTCCAGGCCTTGAGTATAAACAATGTGAGAAGAGCACGATTCAGCCAGGAGAAAAGGGAAATTACATTCTACAAATTGAAACTGTTGATTGGATGGCCAGAGTTTATATGAGTGTAAAATCATGTGACCTTTTGCTCTCTTGCTTCCACCTGAGAGCCACTCGGACAGGGCAGGGGCCACGCTGCGGCACTGTGCTGCCAGGGTGTGGCCTTTGCAGGCCTTTGAATAAATACCCATTTTATTTCCCCTAACTCTGTGTGATCTCTGTTCCAGCTCCTGAAGGAAACAGTTCCTCCTGCCCAAGTCCATCTCTAGAAGTCCCCGGGCTGCTGGTGTCCATCAAAACCTCCCCAAACACCAACATTTGGCCCTGAAAATGCCTCCCAAGAGTTTCTGAGAATGGTCCCTCCCCTTTGTGTTCGGGGATTCCCCCTGTCCCAGCTGCTGGGGGTCACGCTTGTATTGGGGGTCCACCATCTACCCGGTGCCCACCCTCCCCAGGCTGCTGGGAATCTCAGCAATCTGAAAAGCTCTCCCCTCTTCCCTCTCCCCATTTAGGGATCCAGGGGGATTTTGGAGTCCTGGGGTCCCTACTCCCCTTATTCTCTGCTTTGGGGTGCTGGGGGTCAGGGAGTCCCCCTGCCCCTCTCCAGGCTGTTGAGGGTCCTGCCAATGGCAGTGCTTCCCCCTCTCTGGGCTCCCCACTTTGAGGTCCTGGGGGACACAGGGCTCTGCTCCTCCAGGCTGCCTCTGCTGGCAGCTGCCACCGGGACCCCTCAGTGTCCCCCCAAGGGGCATTTTCTACTCTGCTCTGGAGTTCTGCATTCTCCAAACATCCCTTCAAGAAATCCCAACCCAGGGACCCGCTGGGATATCTGGGCCGAGCTCCCCCTGCCCGGTCACCTGCGGGGGCGATGGTCCCATGGATGGGGGAATCTGTGAATTCAGGGAGTGCTCGACCTCATTCCTCCTACGCCTATTCCTGATCCTCCTTTGTCTTTCCTTTTCCATCCCTCCTCCTCCTTCCTGACTCCCCCGTCCCTCCCCTACTTCCATCCCTTTTTGCTCTCCTCCTTCATCCCTCCTCTCCCATCCCTCCTCCTCCCCCAGCAGCAGCGCCACCCTCGGTGCCCCGTTCCCGAGCCCTCGCAGCCCGCGGGAGGAGCGGGGATGGAGCCGGGACAGGTCGGGATGGGCAGCGCGGGGCTCTCGGCTGCTCCCACCCGCTGGGGCCGGGGGGAACCCGGCCGGGGAAAGGGAAACTAGGGAAAACCGGGAGGCTGCAGATCCAAACTGGGGCTTGCTGGGACCCTGGGGGGTGACTTCCAGCACTTGCGGCGCCTCTCAGGAAATCCGGGAACACAGAGAGGGGTGGGCGATCCCAGGAGTGGCACCACTGGGAGGGACTGGGCTGTACTGGGGGAACTGGAACCTTTCTGGTGACACTGGAAATGACTGGGAGCATGTTCAGGGCCACTGGGATATATTGGGAGTGCCTGTGACCTTACTGGTGTAATATGTAATATAATGTAATTCGTGTAAAGTTGAAAATTAATGTAGAATAAGCAATTTCCGTATGAGTAAAGTAATAAAAAACTTAAAACCCAAAAGCTGCAAAGGGAGGAACAGGGATTGCTTAATCCCAACACTGTAACTGCCAGCAAAAGCTGAAGAGCTCGAGTTAGCAAGACAATAGACGTAGCCGTGGTGGAGATGGCTCTGTCCTGGGAACACCCAAAAGATAAGAGCCCGATAAGCACCCACAATTAAGGTAATCAGAGCCATCAAGAAAAATACATCTGAATGCCCGTTTCCAGCAAACCAAAATCTGCAAATTACATCTCAATTCCATCTTCCTATAAACCTGAACTGGCCTTCATCAAAATTCATCATCTCCCAGGATACAGTTTCGTCCAGCTCAACGTGGTGAAAGAAAACTACATGAATATGCTGAACGACAAGAGAAGACAAAGACCTCTGCTCCGGGCAAGGAAAAACTGTATAAAAACAGGGCTAACTAAAGCGGAGAGTATGAATCATTGTGTGTTCACCCGATGCTGACCCCGGGCTCGGCATTGTCCTTTTTGATTGTGGCTGTCGAAAACCGTGTTTATTTTAATCATATTTAATTCTGCTTGATCTCGTTTTTATCTATAACACTGGAGTGACTGGAACCACACTGGGAAATATCAGGACCATGTTGGGGAGAACTGGGACCACGCTGAGGGACACTGGGAATCAGCTGGAACTACTAATCTGTACTGGGGGAACTGGACATGACTGGGACCATGTTAGGAGAAACTGGGATCATCTATGGAGTGACTGGGACTGTGCTACAGGCAAATGGGGGAACTGGGATCACACTGGGAGGAACAGGGAGGAAATGGAACCATGCACAGAAATACTGGGATCATACTGGATTATAATGGCAGCAACTGGAACTGCAGTGAGAGTGACTGGGAATGCCTGTGAACAACTGGGATCAGTCTGGAATCAGCTGGGGACAACTGGGAGGGACTGGGCCACATGCTGGTGGCAACAGGGATGCACTGGGAGAGACTGAAATCAAAATGAGGGGAAATGGGGGCAACTGGAACCACACTGAATGATAATGGGAGCAGCTGTGCCCATGTCAGAGTCATACTGGGATCCTACTGGAACTACGTGGGATTGTACTGGGAGTGATTGGAATAGTACTGGGAATATCCTAGTCTGGGATCATACTGCAATCAGACTGGGAGTGACAGCAAAAGTCCTGGCCACAACTGTAACCATACTGGGAGTGACTGGGAACAACTGGGCCCACACTGGGAGTGACAGGGATTCACTCTGGGCATGAATGGAAGAATACTGAGAGGATCTGGGAGTGACTGGGTCATACTGGAAATGACTGGAACCATACTGGGAGTGACTACAAGTCTCAGGGATCATCCTGAGAGCCACTGGGATTGGGGGAATGGAAACTGTCTGGGAGTTACTGGGAGCAACTGGGCCCACATTGGGAGGAAAATGTGGACACATTGGGAGCAACTGGGATCAACTGGGAAGGTACTGGAACAATGCTGAGGGGACTGAGGCCATGACAGGGATCATACTGGGAGTAACTGGGAGTATGGGACACTGACAGAAACTGGGATCAGGCTGGAGACAACTGGGAGTAACTGGGAAAGACTGGCATCATTCTGAGACAACTGGAACCTAACTGGAGCAACAGGGATATAATGTGAGTGTCTGAAACCACACTGGGGGGACTGGAACCAGGCTGGGGGCAACTGGGAGAAAGTGGGACAATGCTGAGAGAGACTGGGGCTATTCTAGGGATCATCCTGATAGGAACTGGGAACAGCTGGAACTATTCTGGCAGCAACTGGGATCATCCTGGGATCACAGGGAGAGCAGCTGGGTCCATGCTGGGTGAGACTGGGATCACACTGAGGGTGACTGGCATCATACTGGGATGGACTGGGATGGATTGGGAGTGGCTGTGAACAACTGGAATCATGGGGAAAGAACTGGGAAGAAGTGAGAGTGACTGGCAGCATGCTGGGGGTGACTGGGATATACTGGGAGAGACAGGGAGTCAAAGGGATTATACTGGAGGCTACTGGGGTCATGCTGGCATTGACAGGGGGCAACTGGGATCACACTGGGGCCCACTGGCCTGATACTGGGAGAGACTGGGACTATACTGGGGGCAACTGAGAGAACTGCGAATGCACTGGATGAAAATGGGAGGAACTGGAGAGCAACTGGTTACGTTCTTGGGGAAAGCTGCATCATATAGGGAATGAATGAGAGTGATTTGGATCAGCTTTGGAGTTCTGCATTCTCCTCCTCACCCAAAAAAATGCTGAGAAGCACTGGGAGTATTGTAGGGGCAACTGGGATAAAACTGGGGGCAAGTGAACCACGCTGAGGTAACTGGGAGTGCTTGGGAACGACTACGAGATTGTCCAAGACAACTGGGATATACTGGGAGTGTCTGAGGTGGTGACTGGGACATAACTGAGAGTGACTGGGAATGTGCTGGGGGGAAACTGGGACCATGCTGGGGCAACTGAGGCAAGTGTGAGTGACTGGGGCCCTGCTGGCTGAGACTGGCATCACACTGGACTCATACTGGGATCAAACTGGCAGTGACTGGGACGCTGTTTGGGGCAGCTGTGAGAATGGGGAACACACTGGACCACAGTGGGAGGAACTGGGAGCAACTGGAACCGTGCTTGGGGCAAATTCCATCATAACATGGAATGCCTGGGAGTGACTGGGCTCATGCTGGGAGCAGCCACTGGCAGCACCAGGAGCCCCGAATCCCTTTCCCGGCCGTGCCGCCCCTCCAGCCCCAGCACCCCCCGCCAGGGTCCCAGCAATGCCAGGGGTCCCCCTCTCGGGCTCCCCGCTTTGCCCTTCTGGGGCTCTCCTGTCTCTGGGGTCCCGCTCAGGGAAGCCGCGCCTCTCCCGGGGTTCCCCAAACCGCTGTCCCCCTGTCGATCCCGCCGCTCCCACATGCTCCCCACGGGGCCCGGCAGAGCTCGCAGGGCCCGGGAAGAACAACCCCCACCGCGGGGAGACCCGCATCCCCCCCGCCCCCGCCGGGGCTCTGCCGCACCCACCAGGACCCCCAAAAACACCTCCCGGGGACCCCTTGATGTCCTCCGAGGGCCATCTGCGCCTCTGCAGCCCTGAACGATCCAAACATCCCCCCAAAAACCCCAAACCAAGGGACCCCCCCCCCCCCCCCCGGGATACTTGGGGCGAGCTCCCCCTCCCCGGGCACCTGCGGGATGGGGGGCGATGGTCCCGGGGGGGCTGCCAGTTCAGGCAGCTCCGGGCTCATGATCGATTCGCACCTTGTCTCCTGTTTCTGCTGCCCCTGCGCCTCTTCCTCCCTCTCTCCTCCTCCGGCCCCATTCCGAACCTCCAACTGGGAGAGGAAGGGGCGGGGCCAAGAGCAGGGCAGGAACTGTGAGGAGAAAGGGGCGGGAACTGTGAGGGGAAAAAGGCAGGAACTGTGAGGGGAAAGGGGTGGGAACTGTGAGGGGAAAGGGGCGGGAACTGGGAGGGGAAAGGGGCAGGAACTGGGAGGGGAAAGGGGCGGGAACTGGGAGGGGAAAGGGGCGGGGCCAAAGGGCCACACAGTCCTAACAGAACCCGGTTAGGTCTAAAATCACCCAAAAAGGGCCTCAAATGCAGCCTAAATCCATCAGGTTTGGCCTGAAATCAGCCATAGGGAACTCAAATCCACACAAAGGGGACCTAAAATCATCAAAATTGGCCTAAGATCATCCAAAAGGAACCTAAAATCCAGTCTAAAATCCCAGTTTTTATAAAATCAGTCAAATGGACCTAAAATGTTTGAAATCAAGACCAAGACGAGTACCTGGACCGGGACCAGCAGCAATACTGAGACCAACATCAGAATGGAGACCGAGACCAAGACTGGGAACAGAACCGACACCAGAACCGAGACCAGCACCACTCCAGAACTGGAACTAAGGCTGGGACTGAGACTGAGACTGAAACCAGCCCCAGAATTTGTACTGGGACCAAGACTGAGACCAGCACCAACACTGGGACGGGCACCAGGAGAGCTCCAGGACTGAGAATGAGATTGGCACTGGGAGCACTCCAGGATCAACACTGGCACTGGTGCAAACACTGGAACTGGAACCACTATGAGACCAAGAACGAGACTGAAACCAGAACCGGCACTGGCACCAAAACTGGCACCACTATAGGGCTGAGCATGAGACCAAGGCCATCACTGCTCTGGGATCAAGATTCTGATCGGGACCAGAACCAGCACCAGGAGCGCTCCAGGACTGCTCCAAACTGAGACTGAAACCAGGACCAGGACAGGGACCAACACCGGGAGCGCTCTGGGACCTCCTTATTCACTGCGGGGAGTTTTGGCTGCGCCCCCACACGGGACTGGGTGGGACTGGGAGGGACCCCTGGGTGGGGCGGGACCGCCTCGGTTTCCATAGTTCTGGAGCAGCCATCCCAGTCCATATGGTCCCAGTTTGTAGAGTCCCAGTCCGTGTGATCCCAGTTTGTACAATCCCAGTCCATGTGAGCCCAGTTTGCACTATCCCAGTCCATGGGATCCCAGTTTGAACAATCCCAGTCCATGGGATCCGAGTTTGAACAATCCCATTCTGCAGGGCCCTGATCCTTCTGGTCCCAGTCTGTGCAGACTCAGTCTGGAGGATCCCAGTCCACGTCATCCCAGCCCCCATGATCCCAGTCTGGATGGTCCTGCATGGCTCACACTTCCAGGGTCTGGAATTCCAGTTCCCAGCCAGGAAAAATTGTTCCTGCCCATCCTGGTTTTACTTCTGCAATTTGAGATGTTCCAGCCAAGGCACCCATTTATGTCACAGCTTTACCATCCCGATCCGGGTTCCCATTCCTATTCCCAACCTCTATCTCATTCCGGTTGCTGTTCCCAAACCCATTCCCGTTCCCAATCCTGTTCCCAATCCCTATCTCATTCCCATTCCCATTCTCAATCTTCTTCCTGTTCCTGATCCCGATCCTGATCCCATTCCTGTTCCCAATCCCTATCTCATGCCCAATCCCTATCTCCTTCCCATTCCCAGTCCTGTTCCTGTTCCCATTCCCAATCTTGTTCCCATTTCCGATTGCGGTCTCATTCCCAATCTTGATCCCTTTCCCAATTCCAATCTCTTTCACATTCCGAATCCCTCTTTCATTCACATTCTCAATCCTGTTCCCATGCCTGATCCTGTTGCCATTCCCAATCCCTATTTCATTCTCAATTCCAATCCTGTTCCAAATCCCGATCCTGCCACTGTTTTCAAGGAATTGTTTTGATCTCAATCGCTACCCGAAACCTGGGGGGATCAAAATCCCCCAAATCCTGAGGTCAAACACCCCCAAACCCCAAATTTTGGGGTCAAAAACTCTCAATTCCCAAACGTTGGAGTTTGAAATATTGGGGGCATCCAACCCCTCTGATCCCTAAATTTCGGGTGTCCAACCCCCTCAATCCCTAAATTCTGGGGTCAAATCCCCTGATCCCAAACCCTGGGGTGTCAAACCTCCCCAGACTTTAGGATCAAACTTCCCCCATCACCAAACTTTGGGGTCAAACCCACCAGAACCCAAACTCCCCCCCAAAACCACTCCAGTCCTGGGGGGCACAGTGGGGTTCATTTGGAGTTTATTTGGGGTTGATTTGGGATTTAATTGGGGTGGGGGCAAGTCCATATGCAATGTCTGCAGAAAGACCCTGGGTACAATGCTGGGGGTGGGAAAAACCCAAAAACCCCTGGGAAACCCCAAAAACACCTGGGAAACCCTAAAAAGGGGATTTGTGGTGGAAAAAGGAGATTTTGGGGTAAAAGGGGAAGTATTTGAGATGGAAAAAAGAGGGTTTGGGATGGAAAAGGAGATTTGGGGGAGAAAAGGAAGATTTAGGGTGGGGATTACGGATTTGAGGTCAGGATTTCAGTAGGAAAAGGGGATTTGGGATTGAAAAATATTTTGGGTGAAAAAAGGAGATTTTGGATAAAATAGGGGATTTTGGGTGGACAGAAAAGGATTTGGGTTGGGAAAAGGGGATTTGAGGTGGGAAAAAGAGAATTTAGGGTCTGAAAAGGACATTTGGGGGGCACAAAGTAGAATTTTGAAGTTGGGAAAGAAAGGATTTGGGGTTGAAAAAAAGATTTGGGATAAAGAAAGTAGGATTTGGTCCAAGCTGAACTTACCTGGGGGATTCGGGCAGGTGGGAGGTTTGGGGCAGGGTCAGGACCATTTTTGGGGCAGTTTTCTAGGATTTTTGGTGTTTTGGGCTGGTTTTGAGCAATTTTGGAATATTTGGGGGCAGCTTTGAGGCATTTTGGAGTGATTTGGAGGGATTTTAGGGTGTTTCTATGGGATTTTGGGGAAACCTGAAGGGATCTGGGGTGTTTAGGGGCTGTTTTGGGGTATTGAGGGGTGGTTTTGAGGCGTTTCTCTGGAATTTTGGGGTAATCCAGGCCCATTCTTTTCGGGTTTGGGGGTGTTTCAGGTGGGTTTGGGTCACTTTTTGGTGAAGAAGATCTTCATGGCATTCCTCTGGGATTTTGGGGTGTTTTGAGGCATGTCTCAGGGATTTAGGGGTGTTGCTCTGAGATTTGGGGTGTTTTGGGGCAGTTTTGCCAAAGCCTCCCCAAACGCAATTCAGACCCCTCAATTCCCCTCAGATCCCCCCAAATCGCCCCAAATCCATTTGGGACCCTCTTCAGACCCCTCAATTATTTTCAGACCTCCCCAATTTCCCCCATGTCCCCCCAGCCTCACCTCAGATTCCCCATTTCCCCTCAAACCTTCCCCCGACCCGTCAGTTCCCCTCAGAGACCCCCAAAAGCACCTCATTTGCCCCTGGCCCCACCTTGGACCCCTCAAATCCCCACAGAGCCTCCCAAATCCATTCCAGACCCACCTCAGACCCCTCAATTTCTCTCATACCCCCCTAAATCCTTCCATTTGCCCCCAAAGCTTCCCTATAAGCACCTCAGACCCCTCAATTCCCCTCAGACCCCCCCAAATCCCTTCCAGACCCCACTTCAGATCCCTCAATTCCCCTCAGACCTCTCAATTCCCCTCAGATTCCCCCCAATTCCATTCCAGACCCACCTCAGACCCCTCAATTCCCCTCAGACTCCCCCCAAATCTCCCCATCTCCCCTCAGCCCTACCTCAGCCATTCTGCCCTCACGCTGTTCCCGCCAAGCGCTCGGGCTCCTCCCAGCCAATAGCGGCGCGCCTCTCCCCGAATCAACCAATCAGCGTGCGGCTCCCCTCAGCAACACCCGCCTCCCCCGCGCAGCTGCAGCCAATCAGAGGCCAGGGGGGATTGGCGCCCTCTGACCCTGGCACTGCCATGGAGCGGGCGGCCCCTCCCCCCCCACCCACCGGGAATCCCCCCGGGAATCCCCCCGGGAATCCCCCCCGGGACCCTCCCCGGGCTCGGGCGGCGCTGAGGGAGGCGCTGCAGAGAGCGGGGCAGGCGCTGGGAGAGGCCGAGGGGCTGCGGGAGCTGCTGAGGCGGCGCAGGGACAGGTGGGAGAGGGGCGGGGTCGGGGTGAGGGTGAGGGTGCTAAAGGGGGGCTGGGGGGGTTGGGGGGATCTGAGGGTCCTAAAATGGGGTCTTGGGGGGGTCTTGGTGGGTTTTGGGGAGGGGTCTGGGGGTCCTAAGAGGGGCTTGGGGGGTTTTTGGGGAGGGGTCCTGAGTGGGTCTGGGGGGCCTGGGGGGTTTTTGGGGGGTCTGGGGGTCCTAAAATGGGGTCTGAGGGGGGTCGTGGGGCATTTGGGGGGTTTTTGGAGGGGTCCTAAGGGGGGGCTGGAGGGTTTGGGGGAGTTTCGGGGAGGGGTCCTGGGAGGGGGGGTTGGGGGAGTTTCGGGGGGGGGCGTTTGGGGGATTTTGGTGGAGTCTGGGGCATTTGGGGAGGGGTCCTGGGGGGGTCTGAGGAGGGTCTGGGGGGTTTTGGGAGGGGTCTTGAGGGGTTCTGGGCTGGGTTTTGGGAGGGGTCTGGGGGATTTTGGGAAGGGGTCCTGAGGGGTTGTGTGGGGCTTGGGGAAGTCTGGGAGTCCTAAAAGGGGTCTGGGGTGTCTGGGGGATTTTGGGAGGGGTCCTGAGTGGTCCCAGGGGGTTTTGGGAGGGATCTGGGGAGGCTTTGAGGAGGGGTCTGGAGCTTCTAAAAGGGATCTTGGGAGGGGGCCCAGGGTGGGATCACTGGAGGGATTTTGGGGAGGGGCCATGAGAGTCCTTGGTGGTTTTTGGGAGGGGTCCAGGGGTCCTAAGAGGGATCCTGGAGGGGGTTTGGGGTGGGTCCTAAGGGGGGTACTGAGGGTTTTGGGGGGTTCTGAAGGAGATCGTGGAGGAGTTTTGGGAAAGGATCTTAGGGTGGATTTGGGGAAGGGTCTTGGGGGATCCTTGAGGGGTTTTGGGGAGGGATTTGGGGGAGGGTCTAGGGAGTTTTGGGGTCCTGGGGGAGTTTTGGGGGTCCCAGGGTTGATTTTGGGGTTCCTTTGGGGTTCCTGGGGGGGGTCCCAGGGGAGGCTTGGGGGTCCCGGGGTTAATTTGGGGGTTCTAGAGAGGGGTCCTGGAAGTTATGGGGATCCCGGGGGGGGTTTTGGGGTTCCTGGTGGGGGTGGGGGGGGGAATTTGGGGGGTCCCAGGATTGATTTTGGGGGTCCCAGGGTTGATTTGGGGTCCTGGGGTTGGGGGGGGTGTCTGAGCCCCACCCTGACTGGGCTCTGAGGGGTTTTGGGGGGAGGGGGATCCCCCCTCAGTTTGGGGGGTCTCCCATGGTGCCCCCCCCAAAAAAGTGTCGAGGGTCCCTGAAGTGGCTCCTGTTCCACCCCCCCCGCCCCATCCAGGATGGGCCCCAGTGAGTCTGGGGGCTTTGGAGGGGGGCTGGGGGGTTCTGGAGGGAGTCTGGAGAAACCCCAAAATCCCCCCAAATCCCCTAAATCCCCCCAAATCTTCCCAAATCTCCCAAATTCCCCCAAACCCCCAAAGATCTCTAAAAATCCTTCAAAATCCCCTGAAAATCCCAAAATCTCCCCTAAAATTGTTTCAAAACTCCCAAAATCCCTCCAACACCCCCAAATCCTCCCAAAATCCCACTTAAATTGCCCCAAAATCACCTGAAATCCCCCCAAATCTCCCAAAAATCTCCCAAAGTCCCACAAAAATCTCCCAAAATTCGCCAAAATCTCCCCAGAATTCCCCTGAAATCCCCACCCCCCCCTCAAAATCCCCCCAAATTCCCTCAAAATCCCCCTGAAATCTCCTAAAATTCCCCCAAACCCCCCAAAAATCCCCCCAAATTCCCTCAACAAATTCCCTGAAATCCTCCAAAATCCCTTCCAAATCCCCCAAAATTCCCCAAACCCCCAAAATCCTCCCTGAAATCCTCCAAAATCACCCTAAACACTCCCCAAAATTGCCCCAAATCACCCAAAATCCCCCCAAAATCTCTCAAAATTCCCTAAAATCTCCCCAGACTCCCTCTGAAATCCCTCCAAAATCTCCCAAAATCCCCCAAAAACCCTCCACGAATTCCCTGAAATCCCCCAAATTGCCCCCCTGCCCCCCCCCCTCCATCCCCCAGGTGTGGCTGGTGGCCCTGGCCGTGGCCGGGGCTCTGCTGGGACCCCCCGGCCCCAGGTGGGTCTGGGGGCTCTGCTGGACACGGCGCGGGCCAGGGGCTGCAGCCCCACAGGGAGATGTTCCTGGGGGAGGGAGGGGGGGGTTGGGGATTGGGGGTGAGAGGAATGTTACATTTGTCTTTACAAACAAACTGTAGATCTGTTGGTAGGTAAAGTTAGCACCTATAGATAAAAGAAACAATGGGAGGGATTACACTGATTGATGAATGGAAAAAGAGATTTGCCTTTACAAACAAACTGTAGGTTTGCTGGTAAATAAAATTGGGTAACAGAAGATGAAAGAAGCAACGGGGAGGGGGAAAACTGAATTCTACAAGAATTAAAAATTAAAAGGGAGGGTTATACATTAGAGGGGAATGTCAGGTGTCAGGCGTTCCGGGAAGTCTGTGCCTCTCGAGTACCTCAGCCAATGGGGAAAGAGAGAGGGAAAAGCGGCCGGGAAATTAGGATAAAAAGGGAGGCTGCGTCCTCCAAAAATTCGAGAGATCCCAGGGGAATGCCCCATGGCCTCTCCCTTTATTCGAATAAAGCAAAAAGGACTCCTCTGTCTCCTTTTTGGACATAAACCTCTGGTGTTTGTGGGTTAATTTCCCTTACAACTTGGGGGCTCGTGTCCGGGATATTTCCACCGTCCGGGGCGGCAGGCAGCGGTGGAGCTGAAGGCGCCTCACCCAGTTTCGGTGATCAGCTCCCCCGGGTGCCGGCTGGCACCGGGCGATCGATTGGGTTCCCGAGACTGTCCAGGAGACAGACGAGTGGTGGACCAGGGGGGTCCGTGAAGAGTCCGCAGGGAAGGACCACTGAAAATCTCACCGGTGAGTAAAGTGGGATCCTCGGGGAAGAGGTACACCTGGGAGGGCGCCCATGGAGGGCAGCACAGGTGAAACAGAGAAACCCATGGAGGGCAGCACAGGTGAAACAGGGAAACCCATAGAGGGTAGCACAGGTACACCTGGGAGGGCGCCCATGGAGGGCAGCACAGGTGAAACGGGGAACCCATGGAGGGTTGGAAGGGTGAAGCCGGGAAAGGGACGCTGCAAAAAGGATCCCATAATACCCCCGGAGAGTCCCTTGGGGAGAATGCTGAGGTCTTGGGACAGATTGTATATTCACCCGGAAGTAACTATGGGAATTATGATAAAATATTGTTATTTTGTGTGGCCAGAGTATAAGTTGTCAAAGGGGCTTATAAGGCCATGTTATATAGATGCCCTGGGGGGGGGCAACAAGTGAGGTCGAGAAGGGGTCTCGATAATCCATGCCCTGGGGGGGCAATACGGGAAATCGAGAAGGGATCTCGATAGTCCATGCCCTGGGGGGCAAAAAGGGGAGTCGAGAGAGGGTCTCGACAGCGGCGGATAGATGGAGAGTGTTTGTGTGTTGGAAGAGAATTGAGGAGGAGTGTGTGATAGGTATGGGTGAGACAATGAGCAGCAGGTCTGGGCACGGAGCTGCGGGATCAGGAACACGGGCTGGGGCTGTGGGGCAGCCGGGGCTCAGCGCGGGGCTGTGCCTGACCCCGCCATCCTCGGGCAGGGCCAGCAGTGTCCACTGGCCCCCGTGAGGCTCGGGGTGCCCCGGCCCCGTAAGGTTTGGGGTGCCCAGCCGCCTGCGATGCTGCGGGCCGTGCTCGCTGGGAGCATCGGTGGGGGAGGAGCTGTGTTTGCACTGTGACAGGACGCAAACTGACTCTGGTATACCGTGTGTGATAAAGAAAGGGAGAACGAGAATAAAGGAATATATGGGAAATGCAGATTGTACGTGAAGAGATTAGGATTCTGTTTTAAGGATTTTGTGAGTTTTGCTGGAAAATACAAGTAATACAGGGAAAGGCATGGGAATTTTAAATGTGTGGGAGGGGTTTAAAAAGCATGAGTTTCTGATTGCTCCTCATTGTGACTGTAATTTACTGGGAAGAGATTTGATGACTAGAATGGGAAAGCAAATTAGTTTTGTGAAAAGTAACAAGAGTAAAAAAAAAGAAAAAAAAAAAAAAAAAGATGTAACACAGAGTCTGTGTTACTGTCTGTAATATCTTTATGTTAAATGTCTGGTAAGATTTATGCTGAAATGCAGCTGCAGAGATATACGAAGTTTGTTTAGGCAAGCTTTGCAGAAAATATTAAGAGTTTACTCCACCCTCAGGAGTTAAGCTGTTGCAATATGTAGATGATTTGCTGTTATAGGGGGAGCAGAAAGAGGTGGTTGAGGAGAGAGTCAGATATTTGGGACACCTTCTGACTGAGGGGTTGCAGTGTGTTAGTCCAGAAGGAGTGCAGGGGATTTTTGCCCCAGACTGACAAGGAGTTGCGGAAATTTTTGGAGTTGGTGGGGGACGGCGGAGCTTGGATTGAGGATTTTTCTGTTGTGGCTAGACCTTTGTGTAACTTTTTAACCCAGAGCGGTCCTGGTGTTGTGATGTGGACACCAGAAGTGGAGCAGTGCTTTGGAAAATTGAGGGATGGATTAGTTGGTGCTCTGGTCTTGGCTCTTCTGGACGCAGAAAAGGAATTTCAACTACATGTGGGTGTTGAGCTGGGTCATGCTAAAGAAATTTTCATGTAAGAGAATAAGGAACACAGAAGCCTGTCGCCTGTTTTTCTGAGTTGTTAACCCAGTGGCCAGAGGCTGGCTCCATTGTCTGCAGAAACTGTGACCACAGCTCTGATAGGGGCTGACAAGGGGAGGGTATGTGATTGTAAAAAGTTTAGCATCAGATTAAAGCTTTGTTAACTGAGAGAGCCTCTATGTGGATGACGAGTGCTCGATTATTACAATATGAATCTTGTTTAATGGAACAGGAGGATTTAGAATTTAAAAATGGGGAAAATTTTAATCCAGCCTCCTGTTTGAATGGCCCCGAAGAAAGGGGGAGACAGGAGGAAAGCCATGATTGTATCCAGGTTATAGATCTCCAGACTAGAGCTAGGGAAGATTTGAGAGATAATCCCTGGCCTGAGGGAGAGAATGTGTTCATCGATGGGTCGTCAAGAGTAATAAACGAGAAGCGTTTTACAGGATACTCTATCGCGAATGGCAAACAATTAAAGGAAGGGGGGAGGTTACCGCCCACCTGGTCAGCCCAGACAGCTGAGCTGTATGTGCTTATCAAAGCCCGTGAGTTATACCGGGATAAGACAGTGAATGTTTTTACCGATTCTAAATATGCTTATGAGGTGATACATGCATTTGGGAAACTGTGGGAAGAACGAGGTTTATTAAATTCTAGGGGAGAGACGTTGGCCCATGAAAACTTGGTCTCTCGCCTATTGGGGGTGATGAGTTTGCCAAAGGGGGTGGCAGTGGTCCACATTGGGGGGCATCAGGCAGGGTGCTCGGGGCGGGGGGCAATGGGAGGCCGATTGGCTGATGGGGAGGCTCGGAGAGCTGCATTGTTGCCGGAGGTCTCTGGGATCCTCCCCTTGCTCCCAGTGGCTGCACCGCTGCCAGAGAGTCTGTCTTTCCCACCAGAGGAACTCGAGATAATTAGGGGGAGTGGGGCAGAAGAAATAGGAAACAATTGGTTTACAAGGGATGGGAGGCAGTGGATCCCAAAAGCTCTGGCCTTACAATTGTTAAAACAACTTCATGAAGGGAGTCACTGGGGCTCTCGAGGGTTGGCAGAAGCCTTCCTAAAAATGTATGCTGCTGTGGGTCTTTTTAGCTTGGCAAAACGAACTATTAAGGGTTGTTTGACTTGTGCTAAAACCAATAACAAGGTTACAAAGAAACTTGCCAGGGGAGGGAGGCCTTGGGCTGTACGTCCCTTCCAGAGATGTCAGGTGGATTTTACTGAAATGCCCCGAGTGGCAAGGTTTAAATATCTTCCAGTAATAGTATGTCAATTAACAGGCTGGCCAGAAGCATTCCCTACTGTTTCAGCAACTACAGGATCAGTTGTTAAAGTATTTCTGGAACAAATAATTCCAAGATATGGAATTGTGGAAGCAATAGACTCAGATAGGGGAACTCATTTTACAGGAAAAATTCTTCAAGGAGTTATGGCTGCTTTAGGGATACAATGGAACCTGCACACCCCCTGGCACCCCCAAAGTTCGGATCGGGTTGAAAGAATGAATGGAGAAATAAAGAAACACCTTCTGAAGCTGGTGATAGAAACCAAGATGCCGTGGGTATGGCTCCTGCCCCTAGCTTTGGCAAGAATAAGGGCCAGACCCAGGGAAGATATTCAATTATCTCCCTTTGAGTTAATGTTTGGAATTCCTTATCCTTGCAACTCTCAGCCTAGTGGGGGGATAGAGATAAGTGATGTGCATTTGAAGCATTATGTGTCTCGGGTACTGTCTCTTGTGAAATCTCTTCGACAGGAGGCTCAGCTGGCACAGACTCTGTCTTTGGACTTTGCTGTTCACAACATCCAGCCAGGAGATTGGGTCCTAGTTAAGGAGTATAAAGAAGCACCACTGGTGGTGAAGTGGCGTGGACCTTTCCAGGTGTTGCTGACCACAGAAACAGCCGTCAAGACAGCTGAACACGGGTGGACCCATCACACTCGGGTCAAGGTCTCTAAGGCCCCAGAGATTTGGACATCTCAGCTGGAGGAGAAGGACGGGAAGCCGCGACTGACACTCCGCAGGGGCGGACTGGAGCAGTAGCAAGTGCGTCGACATCGAGGGAAGCCTCGTGTGCCTACCCACAGACTGCCTGCTGAAATAAGTTTGTGTGGGCATCCCACCTCTCGGATCTCCAGTCACTGGGGGGCCAGCCCTTTGCTGTCACTGTTTTCCTTTATATTAAGCTGTTTCTGTGCCTTCACTCACCACAGGTGCAGAAGACAACGTGAAAGTAAAAATTAGGTTAGGGAATTACATAACCCAGTTAGACTGTTTCTCTTAGTGATCTTACCTTTATACTGTCAGTTAGGATGGGGCCAGGAATGAGAAAATAAGTTTTTAACCTTAGGAGAAGAAGTAGCAAAAACCTTTAACCTTAGCAATTGCTGGGTCTGTGGGGGGCCAGGAGGATCTGAAAACTGGCCATGGGTGGCCAACCTAAATGGTGGGTTAGCACCCTGAGTGAAGTCCATAATGGAACAGGATTCTGGGATGAAGAAGGAAGTCCATGGCGGCTTCATTCTTCTGAAAGAGGCACTTATTGTCTAAATAGAACAGGAAGCATATACGTGGGGAAAAGTGTTTGTAACTGGACTTTATCTTTGGGTTTAGATTGTTGGACCCCCAAATGCCTTCCTTATGATTGTTCCAGATATCAGGGCAAATGGAATCAAACTCATGTTAAGCTCTCAAATGGTAGTTGGGTAAAGTGTTCCTACCATACTTACCAGAAAGATTTGGAAGGCTGTAAAGCAGTGGGGAGGGATAAGTTTTTTTTGACTCATTATTTTTAAGCTGCCCCCGAGATAATTCCACAAGTAGGACACATGTTGTTCGTGACTATCAGTGGAAGTGGCAACACTGGAATGGAACTCAAACTCTTTTTAGCAGGTTCTGGTCCCAGTCTAATAAAACAGATCTGGGATGTAACTGCAGCTGGAAACCTCATGTGGGAGCATGGAAGTGCAAATACTGTGATTCTTATGGTGGGGCAACTATTCTTGGGGGACCACTAGGCCCAGGAAGTAAGCTGTATTTTGACCCCCCAGTAGATCATGAAAATTGGGAAGGTCCCTTTGCCAACGGGACGTGGGCTTTAAAGGGGCATTACTGGATTTGTGGCCAATATGCAATATCGCAGGTTACCCCCAAACTGGTCAGGAATATGTTATGTGGGGTATATCAGACCACTGTTCTTTCTGCTACCACAAGTTCAGGGAAACCAGTTAGGAATCAAGGTATATGATGATCTAATCAGGGAAAAGCAGTCAATTGATGTATCCTTGGCTGGGGGGAGCAGCCAAAAGTGGGGTAATGATGAGTGGCCAGCTGAACAAATCATACAACACTATGGCCCAGCCACTTGAAATCCTAGTGAATTAATATCAGGTGCCAGAGAAACCCATTTATAATTTAAATCGGATAATTAGGTTACAAGCTGTCTTTGAAATAGTAAGTAACCAGACAGCTACAGCTCTTGACCTTCTTGCTGACCAATCTACTCAGATGAGAAATGCAATATTTCAACACCGGATGGTATTAGACTACTTATTAGCAAAAGAAAGGGGTGTGTGTGGCAAATTAAATGACTCAAACTGCTGTTTGCAAATAAATGACAATAGAAAAGTGGTGAAACAAATAGCAAAAGGAATAAGAAAGTTAGCTCATGTACCTGTCCAAACATAGAAAGGATGGGAATGGGACATGTTTTCATGGCTACCTGGTGGACTGTGGGGTAATCAACTGCTTTTTTTCTTCTTATGTGCTGTAGCAACTCTAATCTTTTTACCATGCATGATCCCTTGCTTAATACAACTTATTCAACATGTGATCAAGGGGATGCAAGTTATAGCCATGCCTACTGACCCAGAGATGGCTACAAAGGACAAAAATTTATGTCATTGCAAATAATTGCAAAACCAAAAAGGACACAAGAACAAGAAATTAAGACAATGATAGCTAAAGTTTGTAAAGACAATTACTAAAAAATAAAAGAGGAGGGATTGAGAGGAATGTTACATTTGTCTTTACAAACAAACTGTAGATCTGTTGGTAGGTAAAGTTAGCACCTATAGATAAAAGAAACAATGGGAGGTATTACACTGATTGATGAATGGAAAAAGAGATTTGCCTTTACAAACAAACTGTAGGTTTGCTGGTAAATAAAATTGGGTAACAGAAGATGAAAGAAGCAACAGGGAGGGGGAAAACTGAATTCTACAAGAATTAAAAATATACATTTTTTTACAGGGGAATTACATTACAGGGGAATGCCAGGTGTCAGGCGTTCCGGGAAGTCTGTGCCTCTCGAGTACCTCAGCCAATGGGGAAAGAGAGAGGGAAAAGCGGCCGGGAAAATAGGATAAAAAGGGAGGCTGTGTCCTCCAAAAATTCGAGAGATCCCAGGGGAATGCCCCATGGCCTCTCCCTTTATTCGAATAAAGCAAAAAGGACTCCTCTGTCTCCTTTTTGGACATAAACCTCTGGTGTTTGTGGGTTAATTTCCCTTACACCCTTCTGACTGCTAAGTGCATGTGCATGCAGTCCATGGAGATGATAATGATTTAAGTGACAAAGTACCAATGATGTATAGTGTGGTGCTCCTGTGTTCAAGCATTTGCCTTCCCAAGGAAAGGAGACAGCATCAGGCATTGGCTGCACAGTGCAAAACTGGACATGAAGAGCTGTAGCATGATTTGAAAAACCTGCTGTAAAGCTACAGGAGTTGTATTGGGCTCAGTGTATTACTGGAATAGTAGAATCATACAAAAATTACATGGAAAAAGTGAGAAAAAGTAGACTGACTCCCTAATGATCAGGGTAATGTTAAATTTGGGGGATTATCATTGTGATCCCCTGTGCAAAATATGTTTGGTATCAAAATTGGTAATGTGGAGAGCTAGGAATCTTTTAAAATTTTATATGCATTTTTTCATGTATATGAAATTTTACAGGGTTTAAAAGGCAAATTATTGTTTATTTACAGGGAAAGATAACTTCTTTGCACTGTACTGAAATGCAGTAAACTTCAACACAAATACTACTCGTAGTTTTTAAAGAAGGATCAAGAATGTGGAAAAAACACACTGGAAAAAAAAATTAATTTGGAAGACTTCATGCAGAAAAGCATATGGGAGCTTTTGAAGTAGTATCCAAAGCACAGGGTTTATCTGTATAGAAGGTAATTGGATACTACAGTGTCTGACAGGTTGGATGACTTTCTTACTCCTTCAAGAATGTTTACTAAGAGAAAGCTGGAGTACAAGAGTGATTTAGCTGATTGAATTGCTGTATTACCTTGATACCTTATAGTTTTATTATTAGCATGGGAGTCATAGAGATTCTTTTCTGCCATGTGATAAAGAAAATATTTACTTAATAAATTTTACTTTTAAATATGCCACAGAATTGCATATCCCCAGAGGAAAAGTAGTGACATTGAAAGTTTCATAGGAAATTTGGATTTGGATTCTTTCCTTCTGTTCCATTTAATAAAAGGTATACATGTTACAGTGAAAATTGAGACTGTGATCCTGCTTGCCATTAACTACAAATCAAGTGATTTTTACACAAGTCATGGTGTAATTTAAAGACTTGGGATATTGTGGGCTTTGTGGTCAACTTTCTCAGCCTCAGTGAGGGTGAAATACCTAGAAAAGAGGAAGGATGGATTTGTGGTTTAAGTATGAAATTGGAAAACAGGAGATGTGTTCCCGGTTTGATGACAGATTGTTTGATTTGTAGAAAAGTAATTTTCTGTTCCTTAATTTCTGCTTATGCAAATGGGAGTGTTATTGACTGATTCTGCTGAATAGAGGACTTGATTTATTAACATTCATAATGTGCTTTTAGACAAGGAGCAAGTCAATATTAGGAAATGGACTCAAAAGAACTTATTTAATACCTTCCTCAAAGAAAAGTTACTTGGCAGTAGAATACCCTGAAGGCAATATCTTTTATTGGTGTGTATCAAAATTAAGATAAATTTTAAAGTTCTTCCTGTGTTTTCTGTCATATCTACCATATTGCATCATCTACCATATCTACCAATATCTGTCAGCCTAAAATATCTGCCACTTGTACCTTTGTAGCTCTTTTATAAAAAAAAATATTGTCTGTCCAGACGATGCCAGGGAGTATTCCAGAAACTGTTTCTGTTCTGTTGGTTTTCCCCCTCAGGAATGGTTACAGCACAAATATATAACAAAGAGCATATGAAGACCTGGAGTTCATCCAGTAGCAAAAGTTTGGAACACTGAGACTGCTGGGCATAGACTACCCCAGGTGAAGTAAAAGTAAGAAATGCTGTTAGAGAGGAGCAAGTTCCACATACAAGGAAGGCTCATTTCACTAGACTACACTGTAAATAAGCTTGTCTTCCTTAGAACTGAGTTTCCTGTTGTTTGCACGTGTTTTTAGCTGATGTCCCTTGTATTACTGGTTCCTTGTGTGGCTCAGGATAGTGGTTCTTGATCCTTTAATGGAGTATACACTGCAAATATACTCTGCATTGTACTACTGTGGATTTTTGAAGCATCACTACTTCCTGAGCAGCACATCAAACATATTCCTGCAAGTGTAGTTAAACTGCAGTGTGACAGATGTCACTCTGTCACACTTGCCATCCCAGAAGCAGCAGTTGCCCTCATCACCTTTACCCTCCCCACAGCAGAATTAGCAAGACCCTCTCTCAAAACATTTCTTCACTCTGCCACCTTATCACCAGGATTTGGATTTGTGTGCAGTGAGGTGTGCCTTCATCACTTATGCTGCAGAATACAGAACAGAATGTATACCTGGGACTTAATTTCCTGGGAAATTATAGATAATTCAGGACCTAATGGCCTCGCTAATGGCATGGTCAGCTGCAAGTATTTTCAGCTGCAAGTGTTTTTGACTATTCCTCCGTTCTCCACCCAGTGTATCTCATCAAGTTTATGGTCTTTGTTTGCATAGAAGGGTCTCAATCTGAGCTCAATATACCCATGAGACTAATAGTCTGAGATAGAGACCATGGCTGATAGTGTCCCTTTTTTTAGCACAAGACACATAAAGATAATTATGGAGGAATGAGGAAGATTTAAAAATTCCACTATGTATCACTATGCTTGAATAAAAATGAACACCTTTTCAGGCAAAATTCACCTTCCTATGATTTCTGTTTTTTTCATACACAAGGATAGCAGCATTGCTGTTCAAAAAAATATCTTTCTCTGTGTTTCTGCTTCATTGTTGCTGATTTGCAGCTAAAATCTGATTATCATGTTATGCTTAACCAAGTGTCTTACCAGTACCTTTAAAGAAACTTTCCTGGATACTTGTTCTAGTCAATCATATGAGTGCTTGATGCACAGCTGCTGGGCTTCTATTGTTAGTTAAATCCTGATGCACATCAGGTCAGCCCACCTGATGGCATCAGCATTTTGCCAGACTTTCACACTGCTTCACTAAACATAAGACACAAAACTGCTTTTTATTGTCATACTGCCAACAACTTCTCCATCTCCATCTTCTATATAGTATCTTCATGCATACCTACACAACTTGATACACCTTTAACTCATCGAGAGGTCTGGTTCTTTGACAGCTCACTCAGTAATCCTTCTACTGCCATGGACATGAGAAGCTGCCTTGTTAAGAAAACTCCACTAGTGATGATAAACCACTGCCAAAACAAATGAATTCAGAAGTGACTGGATGTTCAGTTTCACTGATGGGTATGAATGTGTGATATGTGTTTTTTCAGTGACTGGTTAACTGGTTTTTTTGGGCTGATGTTCCAAAACAAATTACACAGGCAGCAGAAGTTAACCAAGAGCAGACAATCTTAATCAGACTAGGCACCATGTCTAACCAGCACACTAGTATTAATATTCAAGAGAGCCAAAAAGGCTGCTGAGGAAGTCTTAAACACTCAGTGCAGTCTGGAGAGATTAAATTATCTTACCGCTATTTGTGAGTGAACATGCTTTAAAGGAATAGTGTGTGCTCTAAAGCTGATGTGTACATTAAGTACCATTATGCAGCATTGCATTAAAGGAATTGATTTTATGACATGTCTCTTTGGACATGAGAGGGAAGGTGTCAGGTTGCTCTAGACCTTAGTTCAGAGTGATGTTCAAATGTTGCTTTTGGCACTTGTCCTAGACTTAGCTGTGGTGCAATTTGTGGACACTTTTTTTTTACAAGTTGGAAAGGCGCATGCAGATGCTGTTACCAGAAAGAAATCCTTGTGGTTATCATAAATAGGTTATCTCCCCTTCTGCCCATTAAATCTTGACACTGATTTCACTATGCATGGACTGTTATACCACATCACACATCCAAGTGAAAAAAAACCAATTATCAATCAGTCAAGATCTGGCAATCAGCTCCATATTTCAGCAGGGATCTAATACAAGCCAGATGCTCTTCTGTCTTTCCCAAACAGCCCTGTGTCATTGCATTCACTGCTTGGCTATCAGCTTCTCACATGAATGGAGGAAACCAGGTTTGGTCCTCAGTGCAGGTTTTATATCTAAGTCCTCTGAGGTGGCTTGCATGTTATCTGAGCATAGGTACAAGCACCTTGCAGAATCATCCCTTCAGAGCTTCTACAGTTGTTTTTTCTCCGTATCTGAAAAGTTCTGGGCTGATGATGTGGTCAGAAAGCTTATAATGGGGATTTTATGGTCATGAAAAGAAAAGAAGAGGGGAAGGAGCATTGGAGGGGGTCTTCTGCTCATATGTGAGCAGACGGTGATAAAACCCTTCTGAGGAAAGGTGTAATTTTTGAAGGCTTATTGGCACAATTTGTATCTTGAGAAAAAAATGTGACCTTTGTGCAGTATTACTTGAATTATCTGTGAAGTGTTTTGAGGGTGGAAAATGCTCTGCACAGACCCTACCAGCTGAAATCCAAAGCTTTAAGTCGTGATTGGCATCCAACTGCTTCCTGAAGGGTTTGGCTTTGTGTTACAGCACAAACCATAGAAAATCGTTGGTTTCTGCTTCTAAGCTACAGCCAGACCCTTGTAGGAACAGCTGATGAGCTTTAGCCTTGAGGTAGGCACAAATCAAACAAATGTTGCAACTCAGTCCAAGTGGTTGACTCCATCTGTCTGTACTCAGAGAGATCTCTGAACAGCTCTGACCCTAGACTGGTGACAGGCTATTATTAGAAGTGTCCTTTGGTAAGTCCCAAAGCCGTAGTTCATAGAAACCAAACAAAAATAAGGGCTGTATTTTAACATGTTAGTGGGGAGCACGATGCAGTCATTGCTGCATGTAGCGGTGCAAGCACATTGCATGCTGTGTGGTTAGTGTTTAAACTTGTCACTTTTTCTTCTGAACAAGGACTGATGTCACACACACCAACACCTGAGAGCTATTAATAGGAGCGTTTGAGGCAGAAAAAATCCCATACATATACATCTTGTAAGTCTTTTAGAAAGCTTTGCTGTTGGGGAGGTTTGGCTGATAAAAGAAGGCCAAATCGTAACGCTCTTGGCTTTAGACGGGAGCCTCGCAGAGAGGAGGGCGTAACCATCTTCCTTCAGGAAGCTCAAGACACAAAAGCTCCTGCCAAGGAAGCCCCCCCTTCTCAGCGCCCCGGAGCGCGCTGTGCGCCTCGCTGCCGCGGCGGCGGCTCCCGCTGGGCCCTCCCGGCCCGGGTGTCCTCGCACGCCCGGTGCCCGTGGCGGGGGCGGCCCCGGGCGGGCCAAGGGCGCCTCTGCCGGGCTCGGGCGGCGCTGCCGCTCCCCGCCTCCTCCGCCTGGCAGCCGGGCGGGCAGGCACCGGGAGAGGGAGAGCGAGAGGGAAAGGGAGGGCGCGCAGCTCGCCGCCGCCCCGGAGCCGTGGCAGCGCGGCCGGCCTGGGCGGCAGCCGGACCCGGCCCGCCCGCCCGGCAGCGGGAGCGCCTCCGCCACCGCCGCCCGCCTGGGGCCGCCACCCGCCATGGAGCTCTCCCTGCGGCCTGCTCCTGGCGTCCTGCCTCCCGCTGGGGGCGGCCGCGGAATTTGACAGAAGGTAGGCGCGGGGAGAGCGGGGGCGGCGGCCGGGACCGGCCGGGCGGGCGAAGTCTCCGTTCCTTCAGGGAGAGCGGAGGGAGCCCGGGCTCTCCCCTTGCAGACGCGGGGCGCTGTGGTGGCCCCCGGGCTCCTGCTTGGCATCGGGGCTGGGTCCTGGCGAGGCGGGGCGGCCGGAGCCCTCGGCGGGACGCGTGTGGCGCTCCCGGTGCGGGCAGCGGTGCCGGGCGGGGGCCGCACCTGGAGGCGCGGGGCCGCTCCCGAGCCCCCCGGCACGGAGCCCTCAGCCTCCCGCTCTCCGAGTGCCGCTCCCGAGCCCCCCGGCACGGAGCCCTCAGCCTCCCGCCCTCCGAGTGCCGCTCCTGAGCCCCCCGGCACGGAGCCCTCAGCCTCCCGCTCTCCGAGTGCCGCTCCCGAACCCCCCGGCACGGAGCCCTCAGCCTCCCGCCCTCCGAGTGCCGCTCCAGGCTCGGCAGCCTCAGCGCGGGCTTAGGTGTAAGAGAAGTTCATTTCTCTGGCGGGGCCGCGTCCCGCAAGAATTAAAAACAAAGCGCATCGCGTGCTGTAGTGATAAAATGAGTTTATTGGCGCCCGGAGGCGCTGCGAACAGACGGCGGCGGGGTCGCGGCTCAAGTCCTGGCACGAAGCTCGGGGCGCGTGTGCCCGCGGGCCGTGTCGCGCCGTGTCCTCCAGGGCTCGTGTGCTGTCAGTGTCGCGACCCTGCGCCGTGCGGGGCAAGCGGCCAGCGCCACCCCCGCCCTTCCCAGGGTTTCCTTTCTTTTTTTCAATAAATAAGGATTTGCTCAAACGCAGCGCTCACGGGATTCCAGCCTGTCGTTAAAAGACATTGCTGATTCGTGTCACTGGTTTATAACTGCGTGAGGCCGTGGTATGTTTTCTTTGGAACTAGGGAAGAGTGCAGCTCTCCTTTTATACTTAATTTCTGCTTAAGAGTCCAAGAAGCTTTTGTTTTCATTCTTTTTTTTCCATTAATGTTTCAGTGAGACAGGTTGGCCATATCAGTGAGAAAATTTTGCCATATATTGTGAACTGAAACAATGCCTAAACTTTATGATGGCATTTATTCCATACTATAAATTCTGTTTCAGACTTCGGAACTTCTGTTCAGTGCCAGCCTGGGAGTGGCAGCAGTGAGCGTACTGCAAAGCATGTCAGCTTTTTCAGGCTTTGCTCAGTTATCCTAATTATCTTTTCCCCTCTTCACCTATTGTCATTTGCATTTTTTGAAGTAAACAAAGTATTAATGATAGAGATATCTTAGTATTAGCTGAGAGCAGTTACTCTCTCAATAAAAGTAAAAAAATACATATCTCTATGCAGGAGGGTTTTTTGCTGTTCTTTTTCTTTTAGGATGTTTTGGTTGGTTGGTAGATTTTTTCTTTTACTCTAGGATGATTTTAGCTACTTTCAGAAAGTTTCACCAGACTTTGTTGAACTGTGTTGTTGAACAGGTGGCCCAGACAAATGGTCTCATCTGCAGGACTGTGTCGGTTTGGAAGCAGAATTGACTGCTGCTGGGGCTGGGCCCCAGTGGCTTGGGGACAGTGCCAACGTGAGTATCTCTGCTGCTGGGGCTTCTGGTCACTTGTAGAGAAAGCTTCTACACACCTAGTCACATCTTTCATGTGTTCACACCTGACACTGCAGGGCTAGGCTTTTGCACGTGTGACCCTGACTGACTTAGAAGGATGCTGTCATGTTGAAATTTTAGCAGTGCTAAAAATTGTTGCAGTCAAGTAAGGTGAAATTGAGTTAGGGCAGTGAGAATTTGGAAATTTCTTTTTGATTTCTGCTTCATTTTGTGATCTGATATTACAACCTGGTGTAACTACACTGTGTCAGGTTACAGGCACTGCACGATGATAATATTTGCATCAAAGAAGAAAACCAAAATTACTGTTATTTCCCTTAGGAAATTGATGGAAATGTTCCAATTAAGTATTAAGCTCAAGCATTCTTTCAGTAACCCTAAACTAAGGGCATAAATCTGCCTGACAGCATCCTTTTACTGGGTCACATGTGAAGAGAAACATCTCTGAGAGTCTCACATCTGCCTAGACTCTGATATGACTGCAGGATAAGCAAGTAGATAAGTATCCATCATTGACTACACCTTCAATGAGGATTCTGTGGAGGCAGCTAGTACTGTACAGAAGTTAAAATTGTCAGGAGTGATACAGAGACCCCAGCTTGTTAAAATTACAGCCTTTGATCTGGGGGATGTGTACACAAGTGTTTAACATACATGAGAGACATCCTGAAGTTTTTGCAGGAATAAGCCTATAAACACTTGGCTTTTTTTTTCATTTCTTTCATTTATTCATGAGAGAATCTACAGCTTAAGCTGAAAAGTAATGTTAGCTGGACAAACCCCAAATAATAACCAGAAGTTCAGCAATTCTACAGCCTTTTCATAGTTGCAGAATAAAATTGGATAAAAGGTAATTTTAGGAAGTTGCCCATTGCAGACCTCAGTTGAAGGAGGGTGCCTGGGATTTGCAGTAGTGAATCAAAACTTTGATTCTTCTGGTTGCCCACACTGGCACCCCTGAGAAAGGAGCAACAAATGAATATTTGTAATGAATAGCAGTTGGCTCAAAATTCTTGGCCTAAGTTTGAAACCATGAGGCTTCCATCCCCCATGATCCTTCCCTATCATCTATTTTAACTATGCATAAATTCATTGTCCTTATTTAAAACCTCCTCTATTTAAAACCCTAATTGAAAACCCAGCTTATTGGCAGTTGTTGTGGGACATTCCACTGGCTAAATAGAAATATGCACGCTCTAAAATGCAATCACTTAACTTAGAGTTTGCAAACTTATTTGCACGCCAAGAGCTCTACAAGAAGTTGGTTATGATATCCCAGACCACCATTTTTGTCTTTTCTTTGCAAAATAGTAGGATTCTTTGCATATAAGCTATTAAAATAGCCTACATTATTTTCTTCAGCTTATGCTTGTGTTTTAATGTGCATTTTTTATAGAGACTGAATGCAACCAAATTGGAGATCAGCCTGTCACAAAAAGACAAAAAATCCCAAACACCACATAAGCAGCTCTTACCTCTATCAATTCAAACAGCCACAGATAACCCAAAAATGGTCCACAGTCCAGGACATACCAGATTAAAAACCTTTCTGCAAACATATGACAGGGGAGGGGAAAATTGCTAGAGGGAGAGTTCCACAGCTGGAGCATGTCAAATAACCATGCTTAATTCAGCTCACCCTCCCCTCTCTGCACATTTATACCTCACTGCTCCTCTCCACATGCCTGCACCAGAAGTACTCCAGCTATCTGGAGAATATCAGGCTAAAACATCTGATCAGTAAGGTAGCTACTAGATGGGGGTTTTATCTTTTTTTTTTTTTTTTTTTTTTTTTTTACCCAAATTTGAAAATTACATTTCAGGCTTACCCATGTTTTTCAGAGGTGAGGAAATGTATCCGTTTCCTCCATGTTTGCCATTTCCCATTTTACCACAGCCACAATTTCTTTTCCCATACTTGGCTGCAGTTGTGTAACTCATACAAGTCCATAAGAGTAGAGAGGACCCACCTGAGAGTCCTGGCAGAGCTGGCTGGAGTAATCATGCAGCAGCTAATTATTGTCTTTGAAAGGTTATAAAACCTTGACCAATAATTTCAGAAAGGTAAGTCTTTTGCTCAGAAGGAATACCCAATGACCTACATGGAGGTCAGTCTCATTGCCACAAGAGGGAAAAGGAGAGGAAGGCCTCTTGGAAGTCCTCTAACCTAACACGTCTATGGCTTCCATCTAACTGTGCAGCTTCCTTGAGAAATAAGTATCGCCTCCCCACATAAACACTTTTTAGAAAAGCTGTGAAGGTACTTTCTGTCCTTCTTGATAGCTACAACATCATTTTGGGAACACTTGACCTATCATTCCCTAATAATTATGAAACAATAGATAGAGACCCTGCAGAGGCCTTTGAGATCCTACTACATAAAGGTGAACAAAATTACAGAACTCTAAAGGAAAAAAACACTGAAACGGAGAAAGACAGAAAAGTGGGCTTCAAGACAATGCTGGAAGTAAGGAAAGTTTAGTTTTCAGTACTCTGTATCATGGCACAATGAATTTACTGTTGCATTATTTACTGGAGATCTGTCTTTGCCTCTTTATTACTTTTATGTAACACAAGAAATTTTATTTCCTCCCCAGTGTCCAATTATTATATCTCTGGACAATTGCATTTCTTTTCTATCTACCTTAGGATTATAATGCCAGAATTGAAGGAACTGCAGCTACAACAGAGTTGTACTGATACCAGCTCCAAGTCAGTAACCAGCTTCATACATCCAAAAAACATTCCTTCAAAAGCCTCCAGATCCTAATTCTAATGAAACCTTACAAGACTGGATGCAGCAGTTTGTTGATGTACTACTTATTGTCAAAGAAAGTTGCTTTCTTTGGATGTTACTCTTGCATGCTGAGCAATGAAATCATGACATTTCCACCAAAGCATCCACCAGAGTGTGCCCTGAGAAACTGAATCCCTCGCACCCCAAGCAGGGCCTGTTCCTTTTTCCCCGTACAACACATGCTGGCCACAAGAAATGCAACACTCATGGCTTTAGCACATTTCCCCCCAGTCAATGACTACAATGTGATGAAAAGAACGACAGCATCCCACATCAGCCAGCTGATCAGTGCAGCCCCCCTTCTGGCATCCTCCTCCTCCCATAATGCAGAAAGAATGACAACAGGATCCTTACCTCTGAGTAAAAATCCATGCAAATTGGACACCTAATAATAACTCCTTGCTGTGCACTAGAGGGAAGAGAAGTAGAAAGAACATGCAGCTGTTAATATCACCACACTTCAATGATTACTGATACATAAAATCTCACATAATGACACAACTGCACTGAGTAGGCATGACAAATTTCCTTTGAAAAATCCTGCTGTCTTTAACCCTGTTTGTTGCTGTTAATGAGGTTTTGGGATTTTCCTGCCCAGAGGAAAAGACTGTCCTGGTTTCACTAGAGGAAAGGTGTAGTCAGTCACTCAGCTCTGGGATTTGAAGTTAAGCAATGCCCATTTTTTGCCATACTCCCCCCACACTCGTCTCTAAGGTTGTGTGCAAAGCTGTACATCTGCCTTGGGCTGCCTTTTTCTCCCAAAATGCAAATGGCATCATTTGATCATCATGCAACGTGGGAGAAGGAGGGAATTAAGTAGAGTAAGCAGGCATACTTGTATGGCTGAGTCACACACAGAAAAGAAGGCACAAAATTCTGTGCTTGGCAGGGCATGAGCCATACATACTGTGAACGTGCAGTTCCCTCCTCTGCTGCTCCCTGTTCTGCAGGGCCTGAGTCAGCCACAGGTGCATTATTAGCTCCTGTTCCATAGCCAGAGCCATCCATCTGTTGGCAGCTGTTCTGGATGGAATTTCTGCTTCGCTGCTCATAAACTGTAATTTAATTTTCATTAGTTATATGTGATGTAAGATGTAGAACATGGAGAATAATTCTTAAGGATGCTCTTGGTATTGATACATTTAATCTTTGAATATTTTCAAGCCAAATAAACTGGAAAGGAGATTTAATCCATCAAATAGACAGCAATTAAGAAACAAGCACCAAGTGATGCCCATGGGACAGAAAAACAAATTCCTTGTTGGTGGAACTGCCTTGTTAAGGTTCAGGCCTTGACATGCTTCAAGGAGCAGAAGCTCAGATCCAGGGGAAGGTTAACAAAGCTCAGGGAGAGGATGCCCACTGAGAGTGGACAAAAAGAATGCAGAGTTGAGGGGCCAAAAAGACATTTGGCACAACTCCCAAGATAAGGAAGAAACTAAGAAACCCAGCCCTCCTGAAATCAGCTCTGATTGGTACACAGTAATTCCTGCAGGGGCAGATTGCAACCACCAACTAAGCTCAGGGTTATATCATTAAATATATGTTCCCACAACAGGCCTTAGTCCAGTGTCCAGTGCCTGGAATGATCCCAATTTGGCTCAATTCAAGGTCAAAAGTTTTATTTCTAGTTGCTGTTCTTAGACCTATATCCTTACTATCCTCACTCCCACCAAACTGGAGGATGATTCCATCTGCTTTGTTTAACCATTTCCTTTATCCTTTCTGCTTTATAACAATCAAATACAATTTTTCTATTGATTATAAAGCAACAATTTTGCTAATATAGTTACAATTTAATTAGCACGAATCACATTTATAACAGTACCATGCCCGAATTTTTGAGGTACCATTTCCAAGTTTTCTGGGGCACCATTCCCAGGTGTTTTGGGGACCATTCCCAGGTGTTTTGCGGTACCCTTCACAAGTGTTTTGGGGACCATTCCCAGGTGTTTTGGGGTACCATTCCCAGGTGTTTTGGGTACCATTTCAAGATGTTTTGGGGACCATTCCCAGGTGTTTTTGGGACCATTCCCAGGTGTTTTGGGGTACCATTCCCAGGTGTTTTGGGGTACCATTCCCAGGTGTTTTGGGGTACCATTCCCGGTTTCTTGGGCTGTCCCTGACCCGGTTCCCCGTGCCAGGTTCCCGGGTTCAAGGAGCTGTGCCTGTGCCCGGGCGCCACAACATGCCCTTGGTGCAGTTCAACACCGAGGTGAAGGCGGCGCCGCCCGCGGGGCCCTGCAGGGCTCCAAGATCACCCAGAGCATCCCACAAAGATCTCCTGCACCAAAAAGGGACCCCAAACCCGAAAAACGCTTGCCTGGAATACCTGAAAACTGTCCCAAAACACCCCAAATCCCAGAGCAACACCCCAAACTCCCAGAGAAACACCTCAAAACCACCCCTGAATACCCCAAAACTGCCCAGAAATGCCCCAAATCCCTTCGAGCCGCCCCAAAATCTTATGGAAACCCCCCAAAATCCCATAGAAACCACCTAAAATTACTCCAAACCACCCCAAAATCCCTTCAAACCACTGCTAAATGCTATAGAAACACCCTAAAATCCCTCCAACCCCCCAAAATCTCTCAATGCTACCCCCAAAATCCCAGAATTGCTCAAAACTGGTTCCAGTGCCGGTGCTGCTCCCAGAGTGCTCATAGTGCCAATCTCAGTCTCGGTGCTGGTTCCGGTGCCGGTGCTGGTCCCAGAGTGCTCATAGTGCCAATCTCAGTCTCGGTGCTGGTTCTGGTGCCGGTGCTGGTCCCAGAGTGCTCATAGTGCCAATCTCAGTCTCGGTGCTGGTTCTGGTGCTGGTCCCAGAGTGCTCATAGTGCCAATCTCAGTCTCGGTGCTGGTTCTGGTGCTGGTCCCAGAGTGCTCATAGTGCCAATCTCAGTCTCGGTGCTGGTTCTGGTGCTGGTCCCAGAGTGCTCATAGTGCCAATCTCAGTATCGGTGCTGGTTCTGGTGCCGCTCTCAGTCTCAGTCCCGGAGTTGTGCCAGTCCCAGTCCCAGGATTCTCCCGGTGCTGGTCCCAGTGTTGGTGCTGGTCTCAGTTTTGGTCCCAGTGTCAGTTCTGGAGCTCATTTTGGTCTCGGTCTCCATACCAAAGATTTTAGGCCTGTTTGGGTGATTTTAGAATAAACTGGGCAGTTTTAGGTTGAATTTTAGGCATCATTTGGACAATGTTAAGTCCATTTTCAGGATTTTAGACCCCTTTGGTGTGGATTTGAGAACCCTTTGGCTGATTTTAGGCCAAACCTGGTGGATTTAGGCTGCATTTGAGGCTCCTTTTAAGTGATTTTAGGCCAAACCAGGTCCTTTCAGGACCGTGTGGCCCTTTGGCCCCGCCCCTTTCCTCTCACAGTTCCCGCCCTTTCCTTGACCCATCCCCTCCTTGTTTGGAACAAGGGAGGAGGAGGAGGAGGGAGGAAGCGGCAGCAGAAGCAGGAGGAGAGAAGGAGCGAATCAACTGCGCTAATCCGGAGCTCCCTGAACTCGCAGCCCCCCCGGGACCATCGCCCCACATCCCAGGTGCCCGGGGAGGGGGAGCTTGCCCCAAAAATCCCGGGGGGGTCCCTGGGTTTGGGGTATTTGGGGGGGATGTTTGGAGCTTGTGGCGCTTCAGAGCCGAGCCGCAGATGCCCCTCGGGGAGACATTGGGGGTCCCCGGGAGGTGTTTTTGGGGGTCCCGGTGGCGGCAGAGCCCCGGCGGGGGCGGAGGGATGCGGGTCTCCCCGCAATGGGGGTTGGGCTTCCCGGGCCGGGCCCTGCGAGCTCTGCCGGGGCCCGTGGGGACCGCGCGGGGCCGGCGGCATCGGCGGGGGGACACCGGATTGGGGAGCCCCGGGAGAGCCGCGGCTTCCCTGAGCGGGACCCCAGAGAGAGGAGAGCCCCAGAACCCCAAAGCGGGACCCCAAGAGGGGGGAGGGACCCCTGGGATTGCCGGGACCCCGGCGGGGGTGCTGGGGCTGGAGGGGCGCGATGGCCGCAAAGGGGTTCGGGGGTCCCGGTGCCGGGAATGGCTGCTCCCAGTATGAGCCCGGTCACTACTAGTATGATCCTGGTCACTCGCCTTCGGTGCCTGCGGAATCCCTGTTGCTCCCAGTATGAACCCAGTCATTCCCAGTCATTCCCAGTCATTCCCCATGATGACACACTTTGCCCCCAGCAGGGTCCCAGTTGCTGCCAGTTCCTCCAGCTTTTGTCCAGTGTGTTCCCAGTTCTCCCAGTTGCCCCCAGTACAGTCGCAATCACTCCCGGTGTAACAGAGTATGTGTAAGGCTTTGCTAATCAAACATTGCTAAATTAGGGAACACGGCCAAAAGACCACTGAAACTTGCTTAAGGAAAACGTGTAGGCGAAGGAGGCAGAGACGTAAGGAAGGGGAGAATGCTGGAAAGCCCCAGGGGTCAGCATAAACACATCCTATGGACCCCGACCACAAAATCCCCCAGCCTTTCACCTAAGGGAGGCACAGAAACCGAGGTCAAAATTACAGCATTACGGGAACCAGCAAGGGGAATTTTAATTAAGAAAAGGAATCCACCACTTTTCTTTTACTTTATGTATTTGATAATCATTTTAGGCTGCATATGGGAAAAGGGAGCGCGGGCAGAAGGTAACCTCCATCAACCATTTAAGAGGTGCTTAATTAGATAGGAAAATCAACATGTGATACAGACTATTACAACTCCTGGAGCACCTAGTTTCACGATCACTCTGTGCCAAATAGTGCCCATAGGCCCTTGCTCAAATCTGAAAGGATTCTATTTCTGTCCTAGCTCCAACCCCGGACCAGGGTATTGTAATAGCCCTTGACAGTATTATTGTGCACACTGGGGATGTGAAACAATTGCATCACACTGGAATCCAGGAGCAGGAAGAAATAAAGCTCTTAGTGTAGAATGGAAACCAAAAAAATGTATACCTCCCAAGAGAGAATGCAGCGGGGGAATAATCCAAACAGGACAAGTGATGATTATTCCCAGAATCACATACCACCCTGAAGAATTTGTGTATGATAATCAGAACTCTCCAAACCATCAATTACAAAAACGAGAACCATTTATCACTTTGACTATAGCCACCCTGATGGCTGTAGGAATTGCAGCTGCAGGGACAGGGATAACCTCACTTGTGCAGCAGAACCAAAAGTTTCAATCACTTGGAATAGCTGTAGCTAAGGACGTAATTCCAATTGAAAAATCAATCAGTGCATTAGAAAAATGGTTAAGATCGCTGTCAGAAATAGTATTGCAAAACCATAGGGGACTTGACCTTATGTTTTTACAAGGAGGATTATGTGCTGCACTAGGAGAACAGTGTTGTGTTTATGCAGACCATACTGGAGTTGTTAGGGATACCATGACTAAACTCTGGGAGAGCCTAGAGAAACAAAAACGAGAAAGAGAACTGCAGCAGAGCTGGTATGAGTCCTGGTTTAACCATTCTCCATGGCCAACTACCCTACTGTCCACTATTGCAGGACCCCTAATATTGGTGATTTTAGTGTTGACCTTTGGACCATGTATTTTTAACAAAATCATTCAATAGTCAAAAGAAAGCTGGAAGCCCTGCACTTAATGTTGGTAAGAGCACAGTATGAGCCTATACAGGATGAAGGGTTAGAACTGAGCCATGCAGAATTGCAAAGATTTGATCAGCAAAAATGATAAAAAGGGGGAATTGTAACAGAGTACGTGTAAGACTTTGCTAATCAAACATTGCTAAAGTAGGGAACACGGCCAAAAGACCACTGAGACTTGCTTAAGCTAGCTGAAAGATTATATCTCAAATAGCCATAAACATCTGTATGTGTATGTGCCCAGTTTGTGGATGATTGAAAAAAAAAAGATTGGAAAAAGTCAACCAACGGCTAAGAGAAGAAGACCACAGCCTTCCTCCCCATGACCACCAGGAGCCAGAAGAGCCCCCAGCAACTGGCTGTGCAGACACAGAAAGAACGTGAGAAGATGCTGAAAGGCACAGACACGGGAGAAGATGAAAATAACAGAGGGACTGACACGGAGTGGGGTGCGCGCCGCTGGTGGAGCGGAGACTCCCCAGACCCCAGAACTGATTTGCTTATTGCTGCTCGCTCAATAAATTCTTTATTGATTCCATTTATTGGAGTTGATCAATTTATAACAGATAAATTTATAACAATGCAGACCTAGAATGGGGCATGAACCGGGAATGGGGACAGGGAATGGGAATGCGATCAGGGACTGGGAATTCTGCACTTGTCATGGGGACAGGGACCTCGACAGGGACCAAGACCTGGAATATGAGACAGGGATAGGGAACAAAACTGGGAATGGGACTAGGAAAGAGAACAGGGACAGGGAATGTGTTCAGGGACCAGGAATGCTAATGGGAATAATGCAGTGGGAACTGAGAATGGGACCAGGTGTGGAAAGGGGACTGGAAGGAGGACAGGGACCAGGAATTTGGCTGATAGAATGGGGACAGGGAGCTGGAATAAAGACTGAGAGCGTGAAGGGAACAAGGAATAAGGGACAGGGTCTGGAACTACAGGATCGAGACCATGACTGAGAATGGGACTGGGGAATGGCGACAGGGACTGGGAATAGGGACAGAGACTAGGGACTGGGCTGTCAGGGATTGGTTGTGGCTTTAGATCTTCCCAGAGCAGAGCAGCTGCTGGCTGCTGTAAAGTTGTTTCTTGTCAAGGCACGTCAGGCTCCAAAGGCAAAGAGCCCAAGACTCTCCAGTCCCTGTTCAATCTCTCTGCCATAAAGTCCCGATGGAAGCAGGAGCAGCTCTCTGCTGCAAGAGGTCGAAGCTGCGGCTGGTGCAGAGTCTCCAGAGGCAGATGCTCCCTGGCCTTTCTTCTTCTGATTCTTTTCTTCTTCATCTTCCTCCTCTTCTTCTCTCACAGCTGATAGTGGGAAGATGATGGTGGATGAAGAGAGAGCGACGAAAGGGTGGAGAGAGCTCTGGCTCCAATACACGGATTTTTATTGACAAATTTCCCAATGAGCCAAAACCAGAACCTGAAGCATTTCTCCTAAACCTATTAGAATTCTGGTTTTCTAATACAAAAGCTTGCGTCTAACTTGTGCACATTGCCTATCTATTCTATCTGAAGAATATAAATATATTTAATCTATTTTATTCTGTCTAGAACTCTTTTAAGCTCCCACTGCAGCTTTTTTTTACATAAGATTCTATGGCTTTACTCTTAGGGCATTTAAAATATTTCTACCTATTTCACACTATCATTTATACTTCTACTTCCTATCTATGCAACTTAATATTCTATTTCTTAAACTAACCTTAGAGATCTATTTCATGTTGGTGTGGCTTAGTATACTTCATTTCTGAAAATGTTTTTAATTTTATTCTTGCATTCTGTCTCTCTCGGACCTCAAAGAGGCTTGTGTTACCATTCCAACAACTGGAAATGAGACAGACACAGGGAATGGAACTGGGAATGGGACAGGGACATGGAACAGGAGCGAAAAGAGGAACCAGGAATATGGAAATAGTAACTGGGAGATGGTATGGGATGGGGATTAAAACATGGGACAGGGAATGAAATGGGAATATGGTAACAGATTCGCAATGGGGATATGGGAATGGGACTGGAAATACAGAAATTGAATTATGGGAATGGGAAGTACACTGGGAATCAAAAAGGGAAACAGAACACAGAATATGGGACTGGGAATATGTTAATGGCAACCGGCAAAGAATACGAGACATGGACAGGGAATGAAACCAGAATGGGTTTGCACTGGGATGGGAGCAGGACAGGAGTGACAGTGGGGTGAAATGGGAACGGCCAGGGGCCGAGGGACTGAAAGCAAGGAGAGGGGGTCCTGGACAGGGGACAGCAGGAGCTGGAGAGGGGGACATGGGGACATGTCAGCAGGGGGTTGTTCATCAGCTGCCCCAGAACCTCCGCCAGGGTCTCCCCAGCACACCACAGCTGCTGGGCTGGGGTTCTAAGCCCATGAGCAACCCCCAAGTCCCTCCCTGAACCCCAAGTCTCTGGAACCCAGCATCCCCCACATCCCTGGAATAGCTCCCATGTGCCCAACCATGTCGTTTTCAACATCTTCATTTTACCTGGATGTCAGTATTTGGGAAGACAAAGAGAATGAAAAAAAATCCAGGCCAAAGGGAGCCAT
>NW_027635683.1:0-52235 GCF_903797595.1 Erithacus rubecula | reverse complement strand
TGGGGTCTGTGGTTTTGGGGTCTGGTTTTGGGGTTCTCTTTGTTTTGGGGTTCTCTTGTTTTTGGGTCCTGTGCTGTTTTTGGGTCCCTGTGTTTATTTCGGGGTCTCTATTTTGGGGTTTCTCTGTTTTTGGGTTCCCTGATTTTGGGGTTTCTCTGTTTTTGGGTTCCCCGTGTTTATTTTGGGGTCTCCCCAGGCCGGGGGCGGGCCGGCAGCGCCGTGCCCGTGAGCCGGATGGGCCGGGCAGCGGCCATGGGAGGGACTGGGGGAACTGGGAATGGGAACTGGGGAGACTGGGATGGACTGGATGGGACTGGGAATGGGAAATGAGGGAATTGGGAGGGACTGGGGGAACTGAGGGGACTGGGAGGGACTGGGAGGGACTGGGAATGGGGTAGTGGGGACTGGGAATGGGGTAATGGGGACTGGGAGGGACTGGGAGGGACTGGGAGGGACTGGGGGGACTGGGAATGGAAATGGGGGCACTGGATTTTGGGGTCCCCCATTGGTGCCCCCACCTGCCCAGTTTGGAATGGGGTCTGGGGTCTCTGGAATTGGGTCTGGGGGCTCTGTTTGGAATTGGCTCTGGGGTCTCTGGAATCGGGTCTGGGGTCTCTGGTGTCAGTTTTGGCTCCCCCAGGGCTGGTGCTGGAATTGGGTCTGGGGGCTTTGGCCGGAGCCGCGGATGCGCTGTGGAGGCAGGAGCAGTGCCAGGCTGAGTGTAGCACCAGAACCCAAAAATCCCCCTGAGACCCCAGACCCCTGGGGGACCCCACAAATCCCCTCCAAATCCCCACCCCCGCCACACCAGTTTGGTCCTCCCCTCCTCCTCCTCCCCAATTTGAGGTCTCTTCCCTCCCCACTTTCGGGGTTCCCCCCCCAATTTGGGTCTCTCCCCTCCCCAATTTAGGGTCTCCCCCCTCCCCTATTTGGGTCTCTCCCCTCCCCAATTTAGGGTCTCCCCCCTCCCCTATTTTGGGGTCTCTCCCCCCCCATTTGTGTCTCCCCCTCCCCCAATTCTTGTCTTCCTCCCCTTCTCCCTCCCCATTTCAGGCTCCCCCTCCCCAGTTTGTCTCCCCCTCCCCAGTTTGTCCCCCAGGCTCCACCCTGCTGTTCCAGCAGCCACGCTCGCGAGCGTTTGGTGCCGCGCTGAGCCGGGCCAGGTGGCGGCGCTGAAACTGGGGACAGCTGCTGAGCATGGGCAGTGTGGGACGCCCAAAACAACCCCCAAAATCACCCCCAAAATGAAAACCCAAAAATATCCCAAAATAACGCAAAAAAACCATCCCAAAATATCAGCAGAAATAAACCCAAAAATATCCCAGAAATATCACAAAAACACCCCAAAATATCCCAACCTGGGACAGAGCTGCTGAGCATGGTCAGGTAGATGACCAATCAAACACCCCAAAATTCACACCCCAAAATAAACCCAAAAAATAATCCCAAATAACCCAAAACCTCCCCAAAAATATTCACAGAAATAACCCCAAAAATATCCCCAGAAATATCCCCAAAACCACCCCAAAAAATACCCAAACTGGGACAGCTTGCTGAGCATGGCAGGTGGGACACCAAAAACACCCAAATCACCCCCAAAACACCCCAAAAATAACCCAAAAACACACCCCAAAATCACCCCAAAAATCACCCCAAATATATCACAAAAATATCCCAAAAACACTCAAAAAATCCAAAAAGCATCCCAAAATCACCCCAAAATATCCCATAAACAACCCAAAAAAACATCCCATAAACACCAAAATCACCCCAAAATAGCTCATAAACACCCCAATAAATTTCTCAAAATCACCCTACAAACACCCCAAAACATCCCAAATTTATACCAAAACCACCCCAAAAATATCCCAAAACAATCCCACAATCACCCCAAAACCACCCAAAAAATATCCCAGAAATATCCCAAAAACACCCCAAAATCACCACAAAAACAACCCCAAAATATCCCAAAATACACCAAGAACATCCCATAACCCCATAAACCACCAAATCCCAAACTCCATAACCCCATAATCCCATAACCCCATGTTGGGGGTTGAGTGTTTTTACTGTTACTGTGTCAATTGTAAGAATTTTTCCCATTATCACGCCAATGAGCTGGCCGGGTTACACCCAGGGTCCCTGATGATCCAGACAAAAGGGTGTCAATTGCTGCGGGTCCCGGAGGGGCCTCTGAGGCTTCCGGGAGGGCACTCGCGTTTCCAGGCGAGCCGGGAGGAGGACGCCTGGGATCGTTCAGCCACGCGGCCGAGCACAGCAGAGCCAGACCCTCTGCGATCACCTGCCCTGCATCTGCCCCGTTCCAGCCTCCTGCCTCTGCGGACACAGCTGATCCCCCGGACACACACGGTGAGCGAGGAGCCGCCGCCCCAGCCCGTTCCCGCCCGGGACCGGCGTGGCCGCTGCTGCCCCTCCCCCTCCTGCGCCCCCCCCCCCCCGCCTCCGTTTCCGTCTGCCCTCGGGAGATCCGGACTGGGAATAAGCACAGAGACAGCGTGCTTGCATCTAAAGCGACTGACACCGAGTTATCTATTCTGTTCTGTTAGCAATTTTAACTGCTGCTGTTGTTTTCTGCTTGTACATGGTTTAGATATATTAGTAAAAGAGCTGTTATTCCCACCCCCTTATCTCTGCCTCAGAGTCCTTGATTCAAACAATTAATAATACTTGGGGGGGAGTGGAACCAAAGTCTCTGTTTCAAAGGGAAACTTCTGCCCTTACTAGGCAGACACCTGTCCTTTCAAACCAGGACAAGTGCCTGCGAATGAGAACAAGAGGAGTCACAAGATATTGAATTGTATGTGACTGATAAAGTGTCTCTTCAAAGTCCAATTTCTGATACATGGTGGAAACAGATTTCTGCCAAGCTTTATGCCTTTTCTTCTCTATTCTTGAAATCTTAATGGAATGTATCTTTTGGTAACAATTGAGAGACACTGAAGAACCTGAGGTATAAAAAAGTAATTGAAATGATTTTGCTCTTGGGCTGGCATGTTACTAAATCAGAAGAGATGTTCTATTTTCAGGCATTTTTGTATCACTAACCTGTGATGCATAGTGAATTAATGGCTGCATGTTCTTTCTGCATCTGTTTTCTATGACAGAAGGCCCTCTGGAAGTCTCCTCTGCATCATCTGCAGGAGTTGCTACTCACAGGTAAAGATCCAGATGTTGCTGTCCTTTGAGAGTTGTGGGAGGGGCATGGAGGGGACAGAAGGGGAGCTGCACAACTCAGTTGTTTTTGGTGGGTGCCACGGGCAGCTGGCTGGAAGCACAGCCCTTGCTGGGAATCTCCAACCTGCACATCCCTCCAAGTACTCTCCTGGTGGTATCCGTAGAAGGAGAAGCCATTGGTGCTGGCAGATCTGTGCATTCCTTGTAGATCTAGCATTGACTGATAGAATTGTTTACTCCCAATTTCTGTTGTGGTTTCCTTTCTTCAGAAGCTGTTCATCTAACATGAAGTGTTATGGGTATCATGGCAGAATTTGCCAGTTTGGTGGAGAACGAGGAAAAGAAAGAGCTCTAGGCCAATCTGAATTAGGGAACGGGGAGGAGGGATGAGGGATGAGGGTGTTCAGGTGGTTCCTAAGCTGCCTCTGTTTCTACCCTGTTCAATTCCATTTTGCTGCAGTAGTGGGAGCAGAATCAGCAGCACCCACTTGTTTGTTCTCCAGGCAGCAGCTCCCTGTGCTATTGCTTTGAATGTTCTTAACCAAACTTAGAGGGTGATACCCCACCCTTCCTCACCTGCTCTGCTTTAACTGCTCTCTGAGCTGAGGTTTGCATGCATCACTAGGGGGGCTCACCAAACCTAACTGTATCCTTTTTTCTCTCCCTTCTCATGTGCACCAATGGAAGCTTCATGAAGGTGAGTTGATGTTTTACAGTTGGGAAGGGACTTTTATCTAAAATGTAATAGTTATCTTTCTTGTTCCTTTCCAAGAAACCCAAGCAACAGGGGTTGAAACTGCTTTTAGCAAAAGGCAAAGGACAAGGCTGAAGCCTCTGGCCAGGGTCTTGGAGAACTGATCCAATGTGTGTGATGGCCTCTATCAGACACAGTGGAAAATCCCTGCAGTAAATGTGGTGCATTGAATGTGGTGGCTAAATACTGGCTGAGGAACTTCTATTTGGTGACTCTTTCTATAGTTTTAATTGATTAGTGACTGATTCTTGTCACATGGACAATAAGCAACTGGAGTTGCAGTGGTCATTATGGGCCATGGTTTCTGAGAGTTAAAAAGCCAAAAGGATTTCTTGACACTTTGACTGTTACTGGTCATGCCATTAAAAACTGATCTCCATGAAACTTGGTCAAGATGTTGTCCACAAAAAGTGGATTTGTTACTGGGCTGCAGCCAGTCAATAATTGTACACTAGAGAGAGACACTGTCTGCTTATTTGACTGTTGCACATGTCTGGATGCTCAGTGGTATTTCACAAATCAGACAAACTCACCATCAAAACTCATTATTTATACAGACTAGCAAACAATGGAATCAGCATTCATTGGTTACAAGTGGCCTGATTGTCTTCTTAGTTAGTATTCTGCCTTCTTTTGGTTAACAGCCTTCTCACTGTAATTATTCCCCTCAGTCCATGGCTGAGTGTCTCTCTTCTTTTGGCCTGGGGAGTTTCTTGAGTTGCTGCTCCATGAATTGGTGGTTGCAATCTGCCCCTGCAGGAATTACTGTGTACCAATCAGAGCTGATTTCAGGAGAGCTGGGTTTCTTAGTTTCTTCCTTATCTTGGGAGTTGTGCCAGATGTCTTTTTGGCCCCTCAACTCTGCATTCTTTTTGTCCACTCTCAGTGGGCATCCTCTCTCTGAGCTTTGTTAACCTTCCCCTGGATCTGAGCTTCTGCTCCTTGAAGCATGTCAAGGCCTGAACCTTAACAAGGCAGTTCTACCAACAAGGAATTTGTTTTTCTGTCCCATGGGCATCACTTGGTGCTTGTTTCTTAATTGCTGTCTATTTGATGGATTAAATCTCCTTTCCAGTTGATTTGGCTTGAAAATATTCAAAGATTAAATGTATCAATACCAAGAGCATCCTTAAGAATTCTTCTCCATGTTCTACATCTTACATCACATATAACTAATGAAAATTAAATTACAGTTTATGAGCAGCGAAGCAGAAATTCCATCCAGAACAGCTGCCAACAGATGGATGGCTCTGGCTATGGAACAGGAGCTAATAATGCACCTGTGGCTGACTCAGGCCCTGCAGAACAGGGAGCAGCAGAGGAGGGAACTGCACGTTCACAGTATGTATGGCTCATGCCCTGCCAAGCACAGAATTTTGTGCCTTCTTTTCTGTGTGTGACTCAGCCATACAAGTATGCCTGCTTACTCTACTTAATTCCCTCCTTCTCCCACGTTGCATGATGATCAAATGATGCCATTTGCATTTTGGGAGAAAAAGGCAGCCCAAGGCAGATGTACAGCTTTGCACACAACCTTAGAGACGAGTGTGGGGGGAGTATGGCAAAAAATGGGCATTGCTTAACTTCAAATCCCAGAGCTGAGTGACTGACTACACCTTTCCTCTAGTGAAACCAGGACAGTCTTTTCCTCTGGGCAGGAAAATCCCAAAACCTCATTAACAGCAGCAAACAGGGTTAAAGACAGCAGGATTTTTCAAAGGAAATTTGTCATGCCTACTCAGTGCAGTTGTGTCATTATGTGAGATTTTATGGATCAGTAATCATTGAAGTGTGGTGATATTAACAGCTGCATGTTCTTTCTACTTCTCTTCCCTCTAGTGCACAGCAAGGAGTTATTATTAGGTGTCCAATTTGCATGGATTTTTACTCAGAGGTAAGGATCCTGTTGTCATTCTTTCTGCATTATGGGAGGAGGAGGATGCCAGAAGGGGGGCTGCACTGATCAGTTGGCTGATGTGGGATGCTGTCATTCTTTTCATCACATTGTAGTCATTGATTGGGGGCAAATGTGCTAAAGCCATGAGGGTTGCATTTCTTGTGGCCAGCATGTGTTGTACGGGGAAAAAGGAACAGGCCCTGCTTGGGGTGCGAGGGATTCAGTTTCTCAGGGCACACTCTGGTGGATGCTTTGGTGGAAATGTCATGATTTCATTGCTCAGCATGCAAGAGTAACATCCAAAGAAAGCAACTTTCTTTGACAATAAGTAGTACATCAACAAACTGCTGCATCCAGTGTTGTAAGGTTTCATTAGAATTAGGATCTTATGAAGGCTTTTGAAGGAATGTTTTATGGATGTATGAAGCTGGTTACTGACTTGGAGCTGGTATCAGTACAACTCTGTTGTAGCTGCAGTTCCTTCAATTCTGGCATTATAATCCTAAGGTAGATAGAAAAGAAATGCAATTGTCCAGAGATATAATAATTGGACACTGGGGAGGAAATAAAATTTCTTGTGTTACATAAAAGTAATAAAGAGGCAAAGACAGATCTCCAGTAAATAATGCAACAGTAAATTCATTGTGCCATGATACAGAGTACTGAAAACTAAACTTTCCTTACTTCCAGCATTGTCTTGAAGCCCACTTTTCTGTCTTTCTCCGTTTCAGTGTTTTTTTCCTTTAGAGTTCTGTAATTTTGTTCACCTTTACGTAGTAGGATCTCAAAGGCCTCTGCAGGGTCTCTATCTATTGGTTCATAATTATTAGGGAATGATAGGTCAAGTGTTCCCAAAATGATGTTGTAGCTATCAAGAAGGACAGAAAGTACCTTCACAGCTTTTCTAAAAAGTGTTTATGTGGGGAGGCGATACTTATTTCTCAAGGAAGCTGCACAGTTAGATGGAAGTCACAGACGTGTTAGGTTAGAGGACTTCCAAGAGGCCTTCCTCTCCTTTTCCCTGTTGTGGCAATGAGACTGACCTCCATGTAGGTCATTGGGTATTCCTTCTGAGCAAAAGACTTACCTTTCTGAAATTATTGGTCAACCTCCCCAGGTTTTATAACCTTTCAAAGACAATAATTAGCTGCTGCATGATTACTCCAGCCAGCTCTGCCAGGACTCTCAGGTGGGTCCTCTCTACTCTTATGGACTTGTATGAGTTACACAACTGCACCCAAGTATGGGAAAAGAAATTGTGGCTGTGGTAAAATGGGAAATGGCAAACATGGAGGAAACGGGTACATTTCCTCGCCTCTGAAAAACATGGGTAAGCCTGAAATGTAATTTTTAACTTATTTGGGTAAAAAAAAAATAAAATAAAAAAGGATAAAACCCCCATCTAGTAGCTACCTTACTGATCAGATGTTTTAGCCTGATATTCTCCAGATAGCTGGAGTACTTCTGGTGCAGGCATGTGGAGAGGAGCAGTGAGGTATAAATGTGCAGAGAGGGGAGGGTGAGCTGAATTAAGCATGGTTATTTGACATGCTCCAGCTGTGGAACTCTCCCTCTAGCAATTTTCCCCTCCCCTGTCATATGTTTGCAGAAAGGTTTTTAATCTGGTATGTCCTGGACTGTGGACCATTTTTGGGTTATCTGTGGCTGTTTGAATTGATAGAGGTAAGAGCTGCTTATGTGGTGTTTGGGATTTTTTGTCTTTTTGTGACAGGCTGATCTCCAATTTGGTTGCATTCAGTCTCTATAAAAAATGCACATTAAAACACAAGCATAAGCTGAAGAAAATAATGTAGGCTATTTTAATAGCTTATATGCAAAGAATCCTACTATTTTGCAAAGAAAAGACAAAAATGGTGGTCTGGGATATCATAACCAACTTCTTGTAGAGCTCTTGGGGTGCAAATAAGTTTGCAAACTCTAAGTTAAGTGATTGCATTTTAGAGCGTGCATATTTCTATTTAGCCAGTGGAATGTCCCACAACAACTACCAATAAGCTGGGTTTTCAATTAGGGTTTTAAATAGAGGAGGTTTTAAATAAGGACAATGAATTTATGCATAGTTAAAATAGATGATAGGGAAGGATCATGGGGGATGGAAGCCTCATGGTTTCAAACTTAGGCCAAGAATTTTGAGCCAACTGCTATTCATTACAAATATTCATTTGTTGCTCCTTTCTCAGGGGTGCCAGTGTTGGCAACCAGAAGAATCAAAGTTTTGATTCACTACTGCAAATCCCAGGCACCCTCCTTCAACTGAGGTCTGCAATGGGCAACTTCCTAAAATTACCTTTTATCCAATTTTATTCTGCAACTATGAAAAGGCTGTAGAATTGCTGAACTTCTGGTTATTATTTGGGGTTTGTCCAGCTAACATTACTTTTCAGCTTAAGCTGTAGATTCTCTCATGAATAAATGAAAGAAAATGAAAAAAAAAAGCCAAGTGTTTATAGGCTTATTCCTGCAAAAACTTCAGGATGTCTCTCATGTATGTTAAACACTTGTGTACACATCCCCCAGATCAAAGGCTGTAATTTTAACAAGCTGGGGTCTCTGTATCACTCCTGACAATTTTAACTTCTGTACAGTACTAGCTGCCTCCACAGAATCCTCATTGAAGGTGTAGTCAATGATGGATACTTATCTACTTGCTTATCCTGCAGTCATATCAAAGAGTCTAGGTAGATGTGAGACTCTCAGAGATGTTTCTCTTCACATGTGACCCAGTAAAAGGATGCTGTCAGGCAGATTTATGCCCTTAGTTTAGGGTTACTGAAAGAATGCTTGAGCTTAATACTTAATTGGAACATTTCCATCAATTTCCTAAGGGAAATAACAGTAATTTTGGTTTTCTTCTTTGATGCAAATATTATCATCGTGCAGTGCCTGTAACCTGACACAGTGTAGTTACACCAGGTTGTAATATCAGATCACAAAATGAAGCAGAAATCAAAAAGAAATTTCCAAATTCTCACTGCCCTAACTCAATTTCACCTTACTTGACTGCAACAATTTTTAGCACTGCTAAAATTTCAACATGACAGCATCCTTCTAAGTCAGTCAGGCTCACACGTGCAAAAGCCTAGCCCTGCAGTGTCAGGTGTGAACACATCAAAGATGTGACTAGGTGTGTACAAGCTTTCTCTACAAGTGACCAGAAGCCCCAGCAGCAGAGATACTCACGTTGGCACTGTCCCCAAGCCACTGGGGCCCAGCCCCAGCAGCAGTCAATTCTGCTTCCAAACCGACACAGTCCTGCAGATGAGACCATTTGTCTGGGCCACCTGTTCAACAACACAGTTCAACAAAGTCTGGTGAACCTTTCTGAAAGTAGCTAAAATCATCCTAGAGTAAAAGAAAAAATCTACCAACCAACCAAAACATCCTAAAAGAAAAAGAACAGCAAAAAACCCTCCTGCATAGAGATATGTATTTTTTTACTTTTATTGAGAGAGTAACTGCTCTCAGCTAATACTAAGATATCTCTATCATTAATACTTTGTTTACTTCAAAAAATGCAAATGACAATAGGTGAAGAGGGGAAAAGATAATTAGGATAACTGAGCAAAGCCTGAAAAAGCTGACATGCTTTGCAGTACGCTCACTGCTGCCACTCCCAGGCTGGCACTGAACAGAAGTTCCGAAGTCTGAAACAGAATTTATAGTATGGAATAAATGCCATCATAAAGTTTAGGCATTGTTTCAGTTCACAATATATGGCAAAATTTTCTCACTGATATGGCCAACCTGTCTCACTGAAACATTAATGGAAAAAAAAGAATGAAAACAAAAGCTTCTTGGACTCTTAAGCAGAAATTAAGTATAAAAGGAGAGCTGCACTCTTCCCTAGTTCCAAAGAAAACATACCACGGCCTCACGCAGTTATAAACTAGTGACACGAATCAGCAATGTCTTTTAACGACAGGCTGGAATCCCGTGAGCGCTGCGTTTGAGCAAATCCTTATTTATTAAAAAAAAGAAAGGAAACCCTGGGAAGGGCGGGGGTGGCGCTGGCCGCTTGCCCCGCACGGCGCAGGGTCGCGACACTGACAGCACACGAGCCCTGGAGGACACGGCGCGACACGGCCCGCGGGCACACGCGCCCCGAGCTTCGTGCCAGGACTTGAGCCGCGACCCCGCCGCCGTCTGTTCGCAGCGCCTCCGGGCGCCAATAAACTCATTTTATCACTACAGCACGCGATGCGCTTTGTTTTTAATTCTTGCGGGACGCGGCCCCGCCAGAGAAATGAACTCCTCTTACACCTAAGCCCGCGCTGAGGCTGCCGAGCCTGGAGCGGCACTCGGAGGGCGGGAGGCTGAGGGCTCCGTGCCGGGGGGCTCGGGAGCGGCACTCGGAGGGCGGGAGGCTGAGGGCTCCGTGCCGGGGGGCTCGGGAGCGGCACTCGGAGGGCGGGAGGCTGAGGGCTCCGTGCCGGGGGGCTCGGGAGCGGCCCCGCGCCTCCACGTGCGGCCCACGCCCGGCACCGCTGCCTGCACCGGGAGCGCCACACGCGTCCCGCCGAGGGCTCCGGCCGCCCCGCCTCGCCAGGACCCAGCCCCGATGCCAAGCAGGAGCCCGGGGGCCACCACAGCGCCCCGCGTCAGCAAGGGGAGAGCCCGGGCTCCCTCCGCTCTCCCTGAAGGAACGGAGACTTCGCCCGCCCGGCCGGTCCCGGCCGCCGCCCCCGCTCTCCCCGCGCCTACCTTCTGTCAAATTCCGCGGCCGCCCCCAGCGGGAGGCAGGACGCCAGGAGCGGCCGCAGGGAGAGCTCCATGGCGGGCGGCGGCCCCAGGCGGGCGGCGGTGGCGGAGGCGCTCCCGCTGCCGGGCGGGCGGGCCGGGTCCGGCTGCCGCCCAGGCCGGCCGCGCTGCCACGGCTCCGGGGCGGCGGCGAGCTGCGCGCCCTCCCTTTCCCTCTCGTTCTCCCTCTCCCGGTGCCTGCCCGCCCGGCTGCCAGGCGGAGGAGGCGGGGAGCGGCAGCGCCGCCCGAGCCCGGCAGAGGCGCCCTTGGCCCGCCCGGGGCCGCCCCCGCCACGGGCACCGGGCGTGCGAGGACACCCGGGCCGGGAGGGCCCAGCGGGAGCCGCCGCCGCGGCAGCGAGGCGCACAGCGCGCTCCGGGGCGCTGAGAAGGGGGGGCTTCCTTGGCAGGAGCTTTTGTGTCTTGAGCTTCCTGAAGGAAGATGGTTACGCCCTCCTCTCTGCGAGGCTCCCGTCTAAAGCCAAGAGCGTTACGATTTGGCCTTCTTTTATCAGCCAAACCTCCCCAACAGCAAAGCTTTCTAAAAGACTTACAAGGTGTATATGTATGGGATTTTTTCTGCCTCAAACGCTCCTATTAATAGCTCTCAGGTGTTGGTGTGTGTGACATCAGTCCTTGTTCAGAAGAAAAAGTGACAAGTTTAAACACTAACCACACAGCATGCAATGTGCTTGCACCGCTACATGCAGCAATGACTGCATCGTGCTCCCCACTAACATGTTAAAATACAGCCCTTATTTTTGTTTGGTTTCTATGAACTACGGCTTTGGGACTTACCAAAGGACACTTCTAATAGCAGCCTGTCACCAGTCTAGGGTCAGAGCTGTTCAGAGATCTCTCTGAGTACAGACAGATGGAGTCAACCACTTGGACTGAGTTGCAACATTTGTTTGATTTGTGCCTACCTCAAGGCTAAAGCTCATCAGCTGTTCCTACAAGGGTCTGGCTGTAGCTTAGAAGCAGAAACCAACGATTTTCTATGGTTTGTGCTGTAACACAAAGCCAAACCCTTCAGGAAGCAGTTGGATGCCAATCACGACTTAAAGCTTCGGATTTCAGCTGGTAGGGTCTGTGCAGAGCATTTTCCACCCTCAAAACACTTCACAGATAATTCAAGTAATACTGCACAAAGGTCGCATTTTTTTCTCAAGATACAAATTGTGCCAATAAGCCTTCAAAAATTACACCTTTCCTCAGAATGGTTTTATCACCGTCTGCTCACATATGAGCAGAAGACCCCCTCCAATGCTCCTTCCCCTCTTCTTTTCTTTTCATGACCATACAATCCCCATTATAAGCTTTCTGACCACATCATCAGCCCAGAACTTTTCAGACACAGAGAAAAAACAACTGTAGAAGCTCTGAAGGGATGATTCTGCAAGGTGCTTGTACCTATGCTCAGATAACATGCAAGCCACCTCAGAGGACTTAGATATAAAACCTGCACTGAGGACCAAACCTGGTTTCCTCCATTCATGTGAGAAGCTGATAGCCAAGCAGTGAATGCAATGACACAGGGCTGTTTGGGAAAGACAGAAGAGCATCTGGCTTGTATTAGATCCCTGCTGAAATATGGAGCTGATTGCCAGATCTTGACTGATTGATAATTGGTTTTTTTTCACTTGGATGTGTGATGTGGTATAACAGTCCATGCATAGTGAAATCAGTGTCAAGATTTAATGGGCAGAAGGGGAGATAACCTATTTATGATAACCACAAGGATTTCTTTCTGGTAACAGCATCTGCATGCGCCTTTCCAACTTGTAAAAAAAAGTGTCCACAAATTGCACCACAGCTAAGTCTAGGACAAGTGCCAAAAGCAACATTTGAACATCACTCTGAATTAAGGTCTAGAGCAACCTGACACCTTCCCTCTCATGTCCAAAGAGACATGTCATAAAATCAATTCCTTTAATGCAATGCTGCATAATGGTACTTAATGTACACATCAGCTTTAGAGCACACACTATTCCTTTAAAGCATGTTCACTCACAAATAGCGGTAAGATAATTTAATCTCTCCAGACTGCACTGAGTGTTTAAGACTTCCTCAGCAGCCTCTTTGGCTCTCTTGAATATTAATACTAGTGTGCTGGTTAGACATGGTGCCTAGTCTGATTAAGATTGTCTGCTCTTGGTTAACTTCTGCTGCCTGTGTAATTTGTTTTGGAACATCAGCCCAAAAAACCAGTTAACCAGTCACTGAAAAAACACATATCACACATTCATACCCATCAGTGAAACTGAACATCCAGTCACTTCTGAATTCATTTGTTTTGGCAGTGGTTTATCATCACTAGTGGAGTTTTCTTAACAAGGCAGCTTCTCATGTCCATGGCAGTAGAAGGATTACTGAGTGAGCTGTCAAAGAACCAGACCTCTTGATGAGTTAAAGGTGTATCAAGTTGTGTAGGTATGCATGAAGATACTATATAGAAGATGGAGATGGAGAAGTTGTTGGCAGTATGACAATAAAAAGCAGTTTTGTGTCTTATGTTTAGTGAAGCAGTGTGAAAGTCTGGCAAAATGCTGATGCCATCAGGTGGGCTGACCTGATGTGCATCAGGACTTAACTAACAATAGAAGCCCAGCAGCTGTGCATCAAGCACTCATATGATTGACTAGAACAAGTATCCAGGAAAGTTTCTTTAAAGGTACTGGTAAGACACTTGGTTAAGCATAACATGATAATCAGATTTTAGCTGCAAATCAGCAACAATGAAGCAGAAACACAGAGGAAGATATTCTTTTGAACAGCAATGCTGCTATCCTTGTGTATGAAAAAACCAGAAATCATAGGAAGGTGAATTTTGCCTGAAAAGGTGTTCATTTTTATTCAAGCATAGTGATCCATAGTGGGTTTTTTAAATCTTCCTCATTCCTCCATAATTATCTTTATGTGTCTTGTGCTAAAAAAGGGACACTATCAGCCATGGTCTCTATCTCAGACTATTAGTCTCATGGGTATATTGAGCTCAGATTGAGACCCTTCTATGCAAACAAAGACCATAAACTTGATGAGATACACTGGGTTGAGAACGGAGGAATAGTCAAAAACACTTGCAGCTGAAAATACTTGCAGCTGACCATGCCATTAGCGAGGCCATTAGGTCCTGAATTATCTATAATTTCCCAGGAAATTAAGTCCCAGGTATACATTCTGTTCTGTATTCTGCAGCATAAGTGATGAAGGCACACCTCACTGCACACAAATCCAAATCCTGGTGATAAGGTGGCAGAGTGAAGAAATGCTTTGAGAGAGGGTCTTGCTAATTCTGCTGTGGGGAGGGTAAAGGTGATGAGGGCAACTGCTGCTTCTGGGATGGCAAGTGTGACAGAGTGACATCTGTCACACTGCAGTTTAACTACACTTGCAGGAATATGTTTGATGCGCTGCTCAGGAAGTAGTGATGCTTCAAAAATCCACAGTAGTACAATGCAGAGTATATTTGCAGTGTATACTCCATTAAAGGATCAAGAACCACTATCATGGGCCGCACAAGTAACCAGTAATACAAGGAACATCAGCTAAAAACACGTGCAAACAACAGGAAACTCAGTTCTAAGGAAGACAAGCTTATTTACAGTGTAGTCTAGTGAAATGAACCTTCCTTGTATGTGGAACTTGCTCCTCTCTAACAGCACTTCTTACTTTTACTTCACCTGGGGTAGTCTATGCCCAGCAGTCTCAGTGTTCCAAACTTTTGCTACTGGATGAACTCCAGGTCTTCATATGCTCTTTGTTATATATTTGTGCTGTAACCATTCCTGAGGGGGAAAACCAACAGAACAGAAACAGTTTCTGGAATACTCCCTGGCATCGTCTGGACAGACAATATTTTTTTTAAAAAAGAGCTACAAAGATACAAGTGGCAGATATTTTAGGCTGACAGATATTGGTAGATATGGTAGATGATGCAATATGGTAGATATGACAGAAAACACAGGAAGAACTTTAAAATTTATCTTAATTTTGATACACACCAATAAAAGATATTGCCTTCAGGGTATTCTACTGCCAAGTAACTTTTCTTTGAGGAAGGTATTAAATAAGTTCTTTTGAGTCCATTTCCTAATATTGACTTCCTCCTTGTCTAAAAGCACATTATGAATGTTAATAAATCAAGTCCTCTATTCAGCAGAATCAGTCAATAACACTCCCATTTGCATAAGCAGAAATTAAGGAACAGAAAATTACTTTTCCACAAATCAAACAATCTGTCATCAAACCAGGAACACATCTCCTGTTTTCCAATTTCATACTTAAACCACAAATCCATCCTTCCTCTTTTCTAGGTATTTCACCCTCGTTGAGGCTGAGAAAGTTGACCACAAAGCCCACAATATCCCAAGTCTTTAAATTACACCATGACTTGTGTAAAAATCACTTGATTTGTAGTTAATGGCAAGCAGGATCACAGTCTCCATTTTCACTGTAACATGTATACCTCTTACTAAATGGAACAGAAGGAAAGAATCCAAATCCAAATTTCCTATGAAACTTTCAATGTCACTACTTTTCCTCTGGGGATATGCAACTCTGTGGCATATTTAAAAGTAAAATTTATTAAGTAAATATTTTCTTCATCACATGGCAGAAAAGAATCTCTATGACTCCCATGCTAATAATAAAACTATAAGGTATCAAGGTAATACAGCAATTCAATTAGCTAAATCACTCTTGTACTCCAGCTTTCTCTTAGTAAACATTCTTGAAGGAGTAAGAAAGTCATCCAACCTGTCAGACACTGTAGTATCCAATTACCTTCTATACAGATAAACCCTGTGCTTTGGATACTAGTTCAAAAGCTCCCATATGCTTTTCTGCATGAAGTCTTCCAAATTAATTTTTTTTTCCAGCGTGTTTTTTCCACACATTCTTGATCCTTCTTTAAAAACTACGAGTAGTATTTGTGTTGAAGTTTACTGCATTTCAGTACAGTGCAAAGAAGTTATCTTTCCCTGTAAATAAACAATAATTTGCCTTTTAAACCCTGTAAAATTTCATATGCATGAAAAAATGCATATATAATTTTAAAAGATTTCTAGCTCTCCACATTACCAATTTTGATACCAAACATATTTTGCACAGGGGATCACAATGATAATCCCCCAAATTTAACATTACCCTGATCATTAGGGAGTCAGTCTACTTTTTCTCACTTTTTCCATGTAATTTTTGTATGATTCTACTATTCCAGTAATACACTGAGCCCAATACAACTCCTGTAGCTTTACAGCAGGTTTTTCAAATCATGCTACAGCTCTTCATGTCCAGTTTTGCACCGTGCAGCCAATGCCTGATGCTGTCTCCTTTCCTTGGGAAGGCAAATGCTTGAACACAGGAGCACCACACTATACATCATTGGTACTTTGTCACTTAAATCATTATCATCTCCATGGACTGCATGCACATGCACTTAGCAGTCAGAAGGGGGAGAACAAAACTGAGGTACAAGCAAGACATTCAGCCTTAATGGAATTTACCAAAGAATTACTTGTATGGCAAGAAAATACACACTCAGCAACGAGTCAACAGTGCACTGTCTTTTTCAAGGGCAAGAGGTGCATAAAAGCCTGCTGTTCAACAACATTAGTGGCAGATGACAGTCTTAAAAAAAGAAAAAAAACCTCAAAAAATAAAAATGTAATCACCAGATTACTCTCCATAACTAAATGAAATATAAAGGAGAAAAAAGTCACATATGTCATGCAGAAGATAGCTATTAAAAAGATTTTAAGAATCAAAAACCACAAATATGTGAGTTGAAGCTACACCTCACAATTTCTGCTACAATTTCAACAAAAGAAAAAGGTAACATTAACAGAAGAGATTTGCATGAAGACGTTCTTGATCATAATTCTAATAGAAACTGTATTGAATCAAGCAGGCCAGCAGTTTTGTATATTACCTGAAAAAATTATGGACTTCAGCTAAGTTTTCTCTTTCACGAGCCAAAACTGCAAGCTAGGGGAAAATTGGGTTGTATAAGAATTTTAATATGTAAGAAAGAGCCATAAATCAACCTGAAAAGTTACCAGAATTGTCTTTATGACAAAAGCAGCAAACAATCTGGTGCAGCATGGATTCAATTGTTCCTGCTCATGAATTATGGTCCTTACAGCAAGAAATACACGGGGAGATGCAGAACCAGAAGAAAATGATTCACAACTGCCTAAGGTACCAGCTTAGACTGTCAAACAGTTTGCATTACTTTGTTTCTCCCTGTGCCTTGGGCTCATTGCCAATACTGGGGGAGGGAGGGCAAGAATGGGTATGCTGCCCAGACTTCCTATATAAATTATAAATTATGACAAAGCCTTTCCAGAGAGAAATGATCAAACACTAGTTTAACCTGGTCCTTTAAGCTGTTTTATTTTTTTTTCATAATGAACCTGAATCTCTACATAAATTCTAGCAAAGATGGAGTAAATTAGATGTAATTAAATGAATCACTCTTGGTCCTGGTTTTCCCTCAGTTTTGTTTGATTTCAGGTGCTGTATGTTTGCTTGCCTAAGCTCAGCTATAGTTGTGTAATGACATGCATCCTGTGGTACTGGTTGCTGATAAATTGACCTTGAATGCTTATATAAATGAGTTTAAGTTGCTATTCTCAAGAGGAAAATGGCTGTGTCTAATGGAATTCTTTATTTAATTTCACTCTTGTTTTGATGCACAGGAAATTCTTAGTATATTTTGAGACACCAAGGGAAAGTAGTAGCCAGGAAAACCTACTGCAGATGCTCTGAGGAAGGGTTTTCATTTAGTTTTGATATTGTTGACCCAACTTCTCCATTCAACTTTATATTAAGCTTATATATATTTATATATAAGCAAACTCTGAAAGAATAGTTGAGAGTGAAAGGGACCTCTGCTGGTCTCCTGGTTCAACCTCCCTCCTCAAGCAGAGTCACTGCAGCTTGTTGCCCAGGACTGTGTCCAGGTAGCTTTTGAATAGTTCCAAGGATGAAGACCCCTCAGCCTCTCTGGGCAACCCATGCCAGTATTCAGTCACCCTCACAGTGAAAAAATGTTTTCTCATGTTCAGGTGGAATCTCCTGTTTGAGTCCACAGCCTCTTGTCTTGTCACTGGACACTATTGGCAAGTACCTGGCTCCATCTGCTCTACACCACCTTCCTTTCAGGTATTATTCCACATTGATGAAATTCCCCCAAGCCTTCTCATCTTTCAGGCTAAAAAGTCCTGTTTCTCTCCACTTTTCCTCCTGGGAGAAATGGTTTTGGCCTTTAAACACTGAGTGGTCCTTTGCTGGACTCCTCTCCAGTAGTTTGGTATCTCTCTTGTATTTGGGAGCCCAGTGCTAGACCCAGCAATCCAGGTATGGCCTTACCAGTGCTGAGTAGAGGGGAAGGATCACCTCCCTTGACCTGCAGGCAGCAATCCTGCTAATGTAGCCCAGGTACTGCCTTTGGTCATACTGCTGCCTCCTGTTCAGCCTGGTGTTCACCAGGACCCCCAGGCTCTCTTCTGCAAAGCTGTCAGTGTGCAGTGCATGGGCTTGTTCCTCTGCAGATGCAGAACTTTGCCCTTTCCTTTGCTGAACTGCATAGAGCCCTTGCCAGCCCATTGCTCCAGCCTGTCCAATTCCTCTGGATGGCAGCATGACCCTCAGGCGTGCCAGCCTCCCACCCTCTCAGTTTGGGGCCATCAGCAAACTTGCTGGGGGCACACGAGCCACATCATCCAGTTCAGTAACAAAGATGTTAGACAGATCAGGACTCAGTGAAACCTCTGTGAAAGCAGAAGTTTATAGCAATACAATTTTCATATGTTTTAAGTCAAAACAAACAAACGATCTCATAGAAGTAGTGTAGTAAAGATAGTGTAGTAATAAATAAATAAATAAAGATAAATAAAGCACGTGACTGGTATGGTGATTAGTGCACAGAGAGCTGCTTGGGAGTTTTTTAATGCCTTTCAGCATTACAGATTTTGTTTCTGGTTTTCATTAGGTAGTATTTGAGAGACTAAGTTGTGCATGAACTTCACATCTTCAGAATACACTGTGAGAGACGAGGATGCAAAAGATTTAAGATGGGTTTAAGTGCTGAGCATGAAAGGAAATTAAGCAGTTTCAGCCTATGGATTTTGGTGGATATTTACTGATTATTTTATATCCTGCTAAAACAATGCAGTAGCATTCAATTTTATTTTATCCTACATTCATTTTGAAGCTGTATATTGAAAACAAATAAATAAAAATAGCAGTTTGAAGACTTCTATGTCTTTTCAGGGATATCTTTCTAGAGGAGACAATAGGTATTGTGCTCCCTTTAAAATGCAATCTGACACATGCCTGAACCGTTGGAATAAACCACAATTCTCCCAAATTGTGATTTTCTTAAGACAGAGAAATAAAACAGTTCTGACTTAGACTGGGAGCACAAGACTAGAAGATTTCTTCATCTCTCTGAGGAGACTGTAGAAGATGAAATGAGAAAATTTCAGGTAGAGTTGTAATGAATGTCATTAAAGGAGAGGGGAAATCTGAAAAAGACTGCAACAAATCTATTGACAGTTTAAAAAATTGTTTTTCAGACTATATCAAAATGTTCCAAGATATATTGAAAACAGTCCTGCAGAGCTCTACAGAATCCACAGGTAACAGACTTAGTGACAGAATTAATGACTAGGTCTGTGGATGGACAGAGGGCTGCAGGCTCACATTGATGAGCTGTGTTGAGCTTCTCATCCACCAACATTCCCAAGTCCTTCTCCTCAGGGCTGCTCTCAATCTATTCCTCACCCAGCCTATATTTGTGCTTGGGATTCCCCTGATCCAAGACCTGGTATTTGGCCTTGCTGAATATCATGATGTTTGCATGGACCCTCCTCTTGAACCTGCCAAGGTCCCTCTGAGTGATAATCCTTCCCTCCAGCGTGTCAACCACACCACTCAGCTTGGTATTTTCAGCGAGCTGTCAGAGAGTGCACTAAAACTCCACTGTCCCTGTCACAGACAAAGACATTAGAAATTGCCAGTCCCAACACCAACCCCTGAGGAACACCTCTTGTCACTGCTCTCCACTTGGACACAACTCTTTGAGTGCAACTATGCAGCCAATTCCTTAACCATTCAATGGTCCATCCATCAAATCCATCTCTCTCCAGGTTAGAGAGAAGGATGTCATGTGGGACAGCGTCAAGTGCTTTGCACAAGTCCAGGTAGCTGACACCAGCTGGTCTTCTCTTGTCAACCAACCATGACTGAGAACTATGCTTAATCAAGTAGGGGAACTATTAGAGTTTAAAAGGTAGAAAAGAAAGTATTTATAGAGAGCTCTACCTTCTTCCTGAGCTGCTCTAAAATATTTTCCAATAATCTGAATAGTGTAAAAGCTGCACCTTTAAAATGACAAACTATCAGCTCTCAAAGGCAGAGGGAAACTATCCAGTTAAATGAGGTGTCATTTTTCCTTTAAGTGCTGTTGAAGAATGTCAGCTGTCCTTCAGAAAATCAGACTGTTGGGCTTGCATAGTACCCAGTTTCTACTTCCACTGAAAGGAAAGGCAATGGTCACCTAGAGAAAAATGAATGTACTTTAAGCATGTTAAATCAGGAAGAAACCAAAAGAAGGGTCAAGTTTGTGGTGTAAATGACACTGAAGATGCTAATCTCTGGTTCTTGGTTCCCAGAAGATTACAATTTTTGGGTTCAAACAAACAACATTGAAGCCAAATCTGGTTGTCCTGAACTTTTAATTCATTTAGTTTCTGAATAATTTCCCCAACATCAATAGGGGATATCAATAATATCATTCATTAATGAATGAAAAGTTAGGTGTGCTCACTTTTAGTGCAACTCTGTACAGTGTGTGCAACCCCAAGGAATACTGTATCAGTGTGCCCTAGGAGCATCTCATGTAGAAATCTCTATAGATTCCTTCTGCATCTCAAAACCTGTGACAGCACAGCAAGGTCAGGAGTATTGATCAGAATTTAACTAGCATCTTCTGGCATTTACTGCTTTGAGTAATTTATTCCTATTTGGTTTCATGGATGTCAAATTCAGCTTTGGTTTTCTTGGTTCAAACCAGCAAATTACCAAATAAAGGTATTTTCTGCTCTTTCTCAATAAATGGAAGGTGCATACACACAACTGGGAGAGTCAGCACTTACAGAAACCTGCTGTGCTTCATATAAGAAATTAATCTAGTGGACTTGATCATCCAGGCAGAAAGCACTACACTTCAAAAGTACAGCTAGAGAACACCAGCTCAAAACTTTATCCTAGTGTCTTCTGCATTGTACTGACTCTTCCCTGCAGATGAAGATAAGTGTTAATTCCTAGCAATTTTGAGCATGTGTGTGCCTATATTTTCTTGGTTAACAGATCATCAGAGAGACACCAACATTCTTCAAGATTGGATTCACAGGGAACAACATAAAATTATATTTTCCAGCGATCTCCACATGCAGTAGCAAATTCTGTATAACGATGGTGGGCACAGAACAGTACTGTGTTCTCCTCAGAACTTGAGTGCTCCCACTTCTTTCAGGTAAGGCAAGTGCTACCATCAAATTGATTAGCTGATTTATGTCTGTCAGGTTGGCAGTGTACATGCCAGTGGTGTTTATTCTTGTAAGAGTAGCTATTGTGTATACCAATAGTGCACAATACCCTGCTGATGCAAACTTATCAAGAACTAAAAACAACCGCAGTTGCAACTTCTCTCGGTAAGGATTAATCAGCTGGAACATGTTTTGCCTCAGAGGGCTTTTTTGGTATTTACTACAGAGCATATGAATGTAATCTAACTGCAGTAAAGATTCATAGACTAACCAAATGTTTCAAATTGCGTGTTTGCTTCAGATCACTTTGAAAAGGATTTTCTTATCCAGAACTCTACTCTGAATGTAAAATGTTACTCCAACATGGATGAGGTGTCTATTTATATCCAAATGTTTGTGTGCAATGGTCAAATAAAAAAAAAATTAAAAAGAGGAATTGTATGTCTATTTTAGTCTTGATTTTCTTCCAATACCTTGTGCAATTTATCCTGAAATTCTAATTATATCCCCCTATATAAACACTGCAAATACGAAAACTGAAAGGAAGTGTGTTTGCTAGAGCTTTTTTTCTCCTTTTTCCAAAGTAAAGAGATGCTTGTCGCCAAATTACTTAATAAAAATTATTCAGTGTGTCAGCAATCATCTCAACAAAGTAAACATGTCCATTTACAGTATTGTTTAACTATTTCTATAGTTGGTGACCACATTAAATGGGTATTTGAATGGAAGTATGCCAGATGAATAAAAACAACTTTCACAGGTGCCAAACATTAGCTCTTTCTACAAACTTAGCTAAATGTGTGCAAAATTACACACACCTACTATAACCACTGACCTCTCAGGCAACTCAATAGTCTGTATCTGATGCGATTTTGTATAAGAGAACAATGCCAATAAAACACATCAAGAGTTATTATCAGCCCAGTATGTCATCATCCAAGCTTATATTGAACTCTAGTAAAATACATGCCTTATAGCTCAGGAACTGTAACACTGAAAAATGGGTATAAAAATGGGCACCTATTCATGAGAGAATCTACAGCTTAAGCTGAAAAGTAATGTTAGCTGGACAAACCCCAAATAATAACCAGAAGTTCAGCAATTCTACAGCCTTTTCATAGTTGCAGAATAAAATTGGATAAAAGGTAATTTTAGGAAGTTGCCCATTGCAGACCTCAGTTGAAGGAGGGTGCCTGGGATTTGCAGTAGTGAATCAAAACTTTGATTCTTCTGGTTGCCAACACTGGCACCCCTGAGAAAAGAGCAACAAATGAATATTTGTAATGAATAGCAGTTGGCTCAAAATTCTTGGCCTAAGTTCAAAACTATGAGGCTTCCATCCCCCATGATCCTTCCCTATCATCTATTTTAACTAGGCATAAATTCATTGTCCTTATTTAAAACCTCCTCTATTTAAAACCCTAATTGAAAACCCAGCTTATTGGCAGTTGTTGTGGGACATTCCACTGGCTAAATAGAAATATGCACGCTCTAAAATGCAATCACTTAACTTAGAGTTTGCAAACTTATTTGCACCCCAAGAGCTCTACAAGAAGTTGGTTATGATATCCCAGACCACCATTTTTGTCTTTTCTTTGCAAAATAGTAGGATTCTTTGCATATAAGCTATTAAAATAAACTACATTATTTTCTTCAGCTTATGCTTGTGTTTTAATGTGCATTTTTTATAGAGACTGAATGCAACCAAATTGGAGATCAGCCTGTCACAAAAAGACAAAAAATCCCAAACACCACATAAGCAGCTCTTACCTCTATCAATTCAAACAGCCACAGATAACCCAAAAATGGTCCACAGTCCAGGACATACCAGATTAAAAACCTTTCTGCAAACATATGACAGGGGAGGGGAAAATTGCTAGAGGGAGAGTTCCACAGCTGGAGCATGTCAAATAACCATGCTTAATTCAGCTCACCCTCCCCTCTCTGCACATTTATTCCTCACTGCTCCTCTCCACATGCCTGCACCAGAAGTACTCCAGCTATCTGGAGAATATCAGGCTAAAACATCTGATCAGTAAGGTAGCTACTAGATGGGGGTTTTATCCTTTTTTTTTTTTTTTTTTTTTTACCCAAATAAGTTAAAAATTACATTTCAGGCTTACCCATGTTTTTCAGAGGTGAGGAAATGTACCCGTTTCCTCCATGTTTGCCATTTCCCATTTTACCACAGCCACAATTTCTTTTCCCATACTTGGCTGCAGTTGTGTAACTCATACAAGTCCATAAGAGTAGAGAGGACCCACCTGAGAGTCCTGGCAGAGCTGGCTGGAGTAATCATGCAGCAGCTAATTATTGTCTTTGAAAGGTTATAAAACCTGGGGAGGTTGACCAATAATTTCAGAAAGGTAAATCTTTTGCTCAGAAGGACTACCCAATGACCTACATGGAGGTCAGTCTCATTGCCACAACAGGGAAAAGGAGAGGAAGGCCTCTTGGAAGTCCTCTAACCTAACACGTCTGTGACTTCCATCTAACTGTGCAGCTTCCTTGAGAAATAAGTATCGCCTCCCCACATAAACACTTTTTAGAAAAGCTGTGAAGGTACTTTCTGTCCTTCTTGATAGCTACAACATCATTTTGGGAACACTTGACCTATCATTCCCTAATAATTATGAACCAATAGATAGAGACCCTGCAGAGGCCTTTGAGATCCTACTACGTAAAGGTGAACAAAATTACAGAACTCTAAAGGAAAAAAAACACTGAAACGGAGAAAGACAGAAAAGTGGGCTTCAAGACAATGCTGGAAGTAAGGAAAGTTTAGTTTTCAGTACTCTGTATCATGGCACAATGAATTTACTGTTGCATTATTTACTGGAGATCTGTCTTTGCCTCTTTATTACTTTTATGTAACACAAGAAATTTTATTTCCTCCCCAGTGTCCAATTATTATATCTCTGGACAATTGCATTTCTTTTCTATCTACCTTAGGATTATAATGCCAGAATTGAAGGAACTGCAGCTACAACAGAGTTGTACTGATACCAGCTCCAAGTCAGTAACCAGCTTCATACATCCAAAAAACATTCCTTCAAAAGACTTCAAGGATCCTAATTCTAATGAAACCTTACAAGACTGGATGCAGCAGTTTGTTGATGTACTACTTATTGTCAAAGAAAGTTGCTTTCTTTGGATGTTACTCTTGCATGCTGAGCAATGAAATCATGACATTTCCACCAAAGCATCCACCAGAGTGTGCCCTGAGAAACTGAATCCCTCGCACCCCAAGCAGGGCCTGTTCCTTTTTCCCCGTACAACACATGCTGGCCACAAGAAATGCAACGCTCATGGCTTTAGCACATTTCCCCCCAATCAATGACTACAATGTGATGAAAAGAACGACCTTCTGACTGCTCAAAGCAAGAGCCTTATTTCCACCTGTTCAACAACATCTCCGTCTGTCAGCAGAGTCCAGAACAGAGAAGCAGACAGACTAGATTAAATCAATCAAAACTTTATTTCTAATTGAATTCAGCAAAAATGTAACTATATACAGCAACAATTATATACATCAAGCAACAAGTCTTTACATCGCCCATGCTCCAAGATCCATCTGAGTGTGTCCTGAGAAGCAGACACACTCATATGTAGATGGGAAAATACAGGTCTGGAGTCAGTTCCATTCTGCAGGTTGGGCAGGTGCCGACAGTCTCCAGAGCAACAGGGAGGCACTCACTGCAGAAGAGGTGGCCACACATGGTTGCCACAAGCTGTCGTCCACTTTGCACGATCTGGAAGAAAGAAAACCACAACATGTGTTGGGAGAAAGAATTGGAGTTTGCTGCTCCACTGGCACCAGGCAAATGAGGCTTCAGTACATCTGAAATCAGAAGAGCAAGGAATCCAAGATCTGCCAGCATCACTTCACCAAGAAGTGACTTGAGGAGCTTCACAGCAGGGGCTGTGCTTCCAGCCAGCTGCCCACAGCATCCCACATCAGCCAACTGATCAGTGCAGCCCCCCTTCTGGCATCCTCCTCCTCCCATAATGCAGAAAGAATGACAACAGGATCCTTACCTCTGAGTAAAAATCCATGCAAATTGGACACCTAATAATAACTCCTTGCTGTGCACTAGAGGGAAGAGAAGTAGAAAGAACATGCAGCTGTTAATATCACCACACTTCAATGATTACTGATACATAAAATCTCACATAATGACACAACTGCACTGAGTAGGCATGACAAATTTCCTTTGAAAAATCCTGCTGTCTTTAACCCTGTTTGTTGCTGTTAATGAGGTTTTGGGATTTTCCTGCCCAGAGGAAAAGACTGTCCTGGTTTCACTAGAGGAAAGGTGTAGTCAGTCACTCAGCTCTGGGATTTGAAGTTAAGCAATGCCCATTTTTTGCCATACTCCCCCCACACTCGTCTCTAAGGTTGTGTGCAAAGCTGTACATCTGCCTTGGGCTGCCTTTTTCTCCCAAAATGCAAATGGCATCATTTGATCATCATGCAACGTGGGAGAAGGAGGGAATTAAGTAGAGTAAGCAGGCATACTTGTATGGCTGAGTCACACACAGAAAAGAAGGCACAAAATTCTGTGCTTGGCAGGGCATGAGCCATACATACTGTGAACGTGCAGTTCCCTCCTCTGCTGCTCCCTGTTCTGCAGGGCCTGAGTCAGCCACAGGTGCATTATTAGCTCCTGTTCCATAGCCAGAGCCATCCATCTGTTGGCAGCTGTTCTGGATGGAATTTCTGCTTCGCTGCTCATAAACTGTAATTTAATTTTCATTAGTTATATGTGATGTAAGATGTAGAACATGGAGAAGAATTCTTAAGGATGCTCTTGGTATTGATACATTTAATCTTTGAATATTTTCAAGCCAAATCAACTGGAAAGGAGATTTAATCCATCAAATAGACAGCAATTAAGAAACAAGCACCAAGTGATGCCCATGGGACAGAAAAACAAATTCCTTGTTGGTAGAACTGCCTTGTTAAGGTTCAGGCCTTGACATGCTTCAAGGAGCAGAAGCTCAGATCCAGGGGAAGGTTAACAAAGCTCAGGGAGAGGATGCCCACTGAGAGTGGACAAAAAGAATGCAGAGTTGAGGGGCCAAAAAGACATCTGGCACAACTCCCAAGATAAGGAAGAAACTAAGAAACCCAGCTCTCCTGAAATCAGCTCTGATTGGTACACAGTAATTCCTGCAGGGGCAGATTGCAACCACCAATTCATGGAGCAGCAACTCAAGAAACTCCCCAGGCCAAAAGAAGAGAGACACTCAGCCATGGACTGAGGGGAATAATTACAGTGAGAAGGCTGTTAACCAAAAGAAGGCAGAATACTAACTAAGAAGACAATCAGGCCCCTTGTAACCAATGAATGCTGATTCCATTGTTTGCTAGTCTGTATAAATAATGAGTTTTGATGGTGAGTTTGTCTGATTTGTGAAATACCACTGAGCATCCAGACATGTGCAACAGTCAAATAAGCAGACAGTGTCTCTCTCTAGTGTACAATTATTGACTGGCTGCAGCCCAGTAACAAATCCACTTTTTGTGGACAACATCTTGACCAAGTTTCATGGAGATCAGTTTTTAATGGCATGACCAGTAACAGTCAAAGTGTCAAGAAATCCTTTTGGCTTTTTAACTCTCAGAAACCATGGCCCATAATGACCACTGCAACTCCAGTTGCTTATTGTCCATGTGACAAGAATCAGTCACTAATCAATTAAAACTATAGAAAGAGTCACCAAATTGAAGTTCCTTCTGCATAAGTATTCAGCCACCACATTCAATGCACCACATTTACTGCAGGGATTTTCCACTGTGTCTGATAGAGGCCATCACACACACATTGGATCAGTTCTCCAAGACCCTGGCCAGAGGCTTCAGCCTTGTCCTTTGCCTTTTGCTAAAAGCAGTTTCAACCCCTGTTGCTTGGGTTTCTTGGAAAGGAACAAGAAAGATAACTATTACATTTTAGATAAAAGTCCCTTCCCAACTGTAAAACATCAACTCACCTTCATGAAGCTTCCATTGATGCACATGAGAAGGGAGAGAAAAAAGATACAGTTAGGTTTGGTGAGCCCCCCCCGGTGCTGCATGCAAACCTCAGCTCAGAGAGCAGTTAAAGCAGAGCAGGTGAGGAAGGGTGGGGTATCACCCTCTAAGTTTTGTTAAGAACATTCAAAGCAATAGCAAAGGGAGCTGCTGCCCGGAGAACAAACAAGTGGGTGCTGCTGATTCTGCTCCCACTACTGCAGCAAAATGGAATTGAACAGGGTAGAAACAGAGGCAGCTTAGGAACCACCTGAACACCCTCATCCCTCATCCCTCCCCCCCGTTCCCTAATTCAGATTAGCCCGGGAACGGGCTGGAGCGGCGGCTCCTCGCTCACCGTGTGTGTCCGGGGGATCAGCTGTGTCCGCAGAGGCAGGAGGCTGGAACGGGGCAGATGCAGGGCAGGTGATCGCAGAGGGTCTGGCTCTGCTGTGCTCGGCCGCGTGGCTGAACGATCCCAGGCGTCCTCCTCCCAGCTCGCCGGAAACGCGAGTGCCCTCCCGGAAGCCTCAGAGGCCCCTCCGAGACCCGCAGCAATTGACACCTTTTGTCTGGATCATCAGGGACCCTGGGTGTAACCCGGCCAGCTCCATTGGCATGATAATGGGAAAAATTCTTACAATTGACACAGTAACAGAAAAACACTCAACCCCCAACATGGGGTTATGGGGTTATGGGATTATGGAGTTTTTGGGATTTAGTGGTTTATGGGGTTATGGGATGTTCTTGGTGTATTTTGGGATATTTTGGGGGTATTTTTGTGGTGATTTTGGGGTGGTTTTGGGATATTTCTGGGATATTTTTTGGGTGGTTTTGGGGTGATTGTGGGATTGTTTTGGGATTGTTTTGGGGTGGTTTTGGTATAAATTTGGGATGTTTTGGGGTGTTTGTAGGGTGATTTTGAGAAATTTATTGGGGTGTTTATGGGCTATTTTTGGGGTGATTTTGGGTTGTTTATGGGATGTTTTTTGGGTTGTTTATGGGATATTTTGGGGTGATTTTGGGATGCTTTTTGGATTTTTTTGAGTGTTTTGTGATATATTTGGGGTGATTTTGGGGTGATTTTGGGAGGATTTTTGGGGTTATTTTGGGGTGTTTTGGGGGATGTTTTTGGGTGTTTTGGGTGTTTTTGGTGTCCCACCTGCCATGCTCAGCAGCTGTCCCAGTTTGGGATATTTTTGGGGTGTTTTTTGTGATATTTCTGGGATATTTTTGGGTTATTTCTGTAATATTTTTGGGATGGTTTTTGGGTTATTTTGGGATATTTTTGGGTTTATTTTGGGGTGATTTTGGGGTGTTTTGGGTCCCTCCTGCCATGCTCAGCAGCTCTGCCAGTTTGGGATATTTTTGGGGTGTTTTTGTGATATTTCTGGGATATTTTTGGGTTATTTCTGTGATGGTTTTGGGATGGTTTTTGGGTTATTTTGGGATATTTTTGGGTTTATTTTGGGGTGTTTTGGGGTGTTTTGGGGTCCCACCTGCCATGCTCAGCAGCTGTCCCAGTTTCAGCGCCGCCCCCCTGGCCCGGCTCAGCGCGGCACCAAACGCTCGGCAGCGGCTGCTGACAGCAGGGGGGAGCCTGGGGGACAAACTGGGGAGGGGGAGACAAAACTGGGGAGAGGGAGACAGATTGGGGAGGGAAGACACAGATTGGGGAGGGGAGACACAAATTGGGGGGGGAGAGACCCCAAAATTGGGGAGGGGGGGAGACCCTAAATTGGGGAGGGGGGAGGCCCAAATTGGGGGGGGAGAGACCCCAAAATTGGGGAGGGGGGAGACCCTAAATTGGGGAGAGAGACCCCAAATTTGGGGGGGGACCCCGAAACTGGGGAGGGAAGAGACCTCAAATTGGGGAGGAGGAGGAGGGGAGGACCCAAAATTGGTGGGGGGGTGGGGATTTGGAGGGGATTTTGGGGGTCCCCAGTTGGATCTGGGGTCTCAGGGGGATTTTGGGTCTGGGGTCTCACACTCAGCCTGGCGCTGCTCCTGCCCCCACAGCTGCATCCGAGTGGCTCCGGCCAAAGCCCCCAGACCCAATTCCAGCTCCAGCCCTGGCAGAGCCAAAACTGACACCAGAGACCCCAGACCCGATTCCAGAGACCCCAGACCCAATTCCAGAGACCCCAGACCCCATTCCAAACTGGGCAGGTGGGGGACATCAATGGGGGACCTCAAAATCCCAGTGCCCCCATTTCCATTCCCAGTCCCTCCCAGTCCCTCCCAGTTCCCTCAGTTCCCCCAGTCCCTCCCAATTCCCTCATTTCACATTCCCAGTTCCTCCCAGTCCATCCCAGTCTCCCCAGTTTCCATTCCCAGTTCCCCCAGTCCCTCCCATGGCCGCTGCCCAGCCCATCCGGCTCACGGGCACTGGCGCTGCCGGCCCCGCCCCCCGGCCTGGGGAGACCCCAAAATAAACACGGGGAACCCAAAACAGAGAGAACCCCAAAAATACAGAGAACCTCCAAATACAGAGACACCCCAAAAAGAGAGACCCCGAAATAAACACAGGGACCCCAAAAACAAAGAGAACCCCAAAAACAGAGACCCCAAAAACACAGACCCCAAAAATAGAGACCCCAAAATAAACATCGGAACCCCAAAAATCAGCACGGGGACCCCAAAAACAGAGACCCCAAAATCAGACACCGAGACCCCCAAAAACACAGAGAACCCCCAAATACAGAGAGACCCCAAAAATAGAGAGAACCCCAAAAACAGAGACCACAAAACTCAGCACAGGGACCCTAAAAATCAGCACGGGGTTCTCAAAATAAACACAGGGACCCCAAAAACAGAGAGAACCCCAAAAATCAGCGGGGGCACCCCAAAAACAGAGACCCCAAAATCAGCACAGGGACCCCAAAAATCAGCACAGGGATCCCTAAAACAGCACCGGGGACCCCAAAAGCAGCACAGGGAACCCGAAAATACAGAGAACCCCAAAACCAGAGAGAACCCCAAAAAATACAGGGAACGCCAAAAGCAGCACAGGGACCCCAAAATAAACTCTGGGAATCCCAAAAATACAGAGAACCCCCCCAAAAATAGCGAGAACCCCCCGAAAAATACGGGAAACCCTAAAAACACCCAAAATAATGAACCCCCCAAAAACGAATCCCAAAAATAGAGGGAACCCCCCCAAAAATACGAGAACCCAAAAATAACAGGACCGACCCCCCCCCCCCCAAATATCAGGGCCCCCCCCCCAATACTGGGAACCCCCAAAAAGAGCCGAGACCCCTCCCAAAAATTACCGGGACCCCCCAAATATCAGGACTTCCCCCCCAAATATTGGGACCCCCCAAACTCCAGGACCCCCAAAAAGAGCCGGGACCCCCAAATATCGCCCCCCCCCTCCGGAATATCGGGACCCCCACGAAAAAAACACCGGGACCCCCCAAATATTGGGAGTCCCCCAAATACCGGAACCCCCTCAAATATCGGGAACCCCCCCCCCAAAAAATAGAGGACCCCCCCTCCCAAACACTTGGATCCCCCAAAAAATACCAGGACCCCCCAAATATTGGGAGTCCCCCAAATACCGGGACCCCCCAAAACAGCAAAACAGTCGCGATTCCCCAAATACCGGAGGACCCCCCCCCCCAAATATCGACACCCGCCCCAAATACCGGGACTCTTCCCCCGAAAAATAGCGGGAAACCCCCCAAATATCGGGATCCCCAATCCTGGGACTCCCCCCCCCCCCCCCCCAATGCCGAGAATCCCCAAAATCGGGACCCCCCCAAATATCGGGACCCCCCCCAAAAAAAAATACCGAGACCCCCCCGAAACACCGGGACCCCCCCCAAAAAAATAGAGACCCCACCCAAACACCGGGACCACCCAAAAAGAGCCGGGACTCCCCCCTCCCCCCCCCCAGTCACTGACCTGGTCCCAGTCGGTTTTTTGGGGGGGGTCCCGGGCGGTTTTTTGGGGAGGGTCCCGGGGGGGTCTGGGCCAAGCCCCGTCCGAGCCCCCCCCCGGGTGGAACCCCCGCAGGGACCGCCGGGAGAGCGCGCGGAGAAGCATCGGGAATTTGGGGAGGGGGCTGGGATTGGCGCCTCTGCTGGGCCGGGAGTGGGGGGTGCGGGTGCTTTGTGCCTTTTTAGCCTTGTTCTGCCTTCGTTTTCCGCTGTTTTATCCCCCACTGTGTGCAGTTTTAGGGTTTGTTTTTGCTGCCTTTTCCCCTGCTCTTTCCCCCGCGCGTGTTTGGGGTGCAGCAGCCCCGGGAGGGCTGTGCCGGGCTCGGTTCGGGCTCGGTGCCGTGGCGGGTCCGCACGGCTTCCACCGCCACCTGCTCGTTCCCAATGCGGGGATCTAACCCCTGCAGATATAGATGCCCTACTGCAAAAGTTTCTCTTTCCCTTCCCCGCGGGGCGGCATTCCCCCCTCTCCCCCGTTCTTGGGGCGCTCCCGGTTTCCCCGCGGGGTCCCGGAGCTGCCGCCGCGTCTGCAGCCCGAGTGCTGAGCCAAAACAAAACAGAACAGAACAAAACCAAACGAAACCAAACAAAATGAAACGAAACGAAACGAAACGAAACAAAAAGAAACGAAACGAAACAAAACAAAAAAAGAGAAAGGGTGATTTTTTAAATTGTTTTACTGGAGGAATTCAAAACTATCTGTGTGCACTGTGGCACAGTTAGAATGGTGTTGGCTTTTAGTATAATAATTAGAAATGTATATACCCAACAATATTTAGAGGCCGATAATGTTTCTGCCCCCTTAATTCGGGGACCCTTTATTCACAAATGTTTTTAATTAAATGCCAGTAAAAGAGCAGTTAATATTTAAGCGTGGACAGAAAAATGCTGTTTACCATAAAACATATGTGTCAACATTTTCATTATTTATACCTTTTTAGTACTTTCAGAATGATTAAAGCTGTACTTTGAAAAATCCTAATAAAGCTATACTTAATAATTGCAATTACCATGATCTATGCTCAAATCCAAATTACATAGAATCACAACATACTTATCACATCCTTTACAATCCCTTCATTAAAACATCCTGTTCACAGATTTTTCGGAATTTTTAGTGCCTTTTTGTATGAACAGCATTAGGGTTAGTTACGTCTATAACTTGTAAGAGATGTTGGTTTCTCTTCCTGTTAAGTTAAGGTGCAATATTGTAATGTCCAATTGCAATCTATTAAGATTAACTAAGGCTAAGTTCTATTAGGTTAATTCTGTTCTATTTAATTTCTGTTAAGCTTCAGTATCACTAAGTTTAGACAATGTTCTGTTCCAGTTTTATTTTGATCATGTAATGTTTGGTATTAATACTGATTAACTGAGTTCTCTTAAGTGTGCTTTTTGTTCTACTGAAGTGATAATTAGGAATAAACCGGGACCTTTTCATTTTGCTGAACAAGGGTCTGTGTTTTGATTCATTTCTATCTCAAAGGCAAGTTCTGCTGCAACACTGTTGATTGCATGGTGTGAATTTACCCCTTTTCTAATAGGCATAATTCATAAGATATTAATGTTGGATTTGCAGCTGAATTTTTCATATGTTTTAGCATCTCTTGGTGTAATTGTCTATGAGACACATGTCATTTTCAGGATATTTTCTTCTCTAGTTGCATATGCATCTCCTTTATCCAGGCTACCTCTCTGTTGTCTCATGATTGTCAGTATTTTCAGAGTTCCAAGAAATGAAAACCTCTTCCAAACTGATGATCTTGTGGTCCTCGTGAGAGGACAGAGCACAGATGCAATCCCAATCCCTTACTGAAGCACTCCAGCAGTTTGTTGCCATCCAGACATCTCCATCCCAAGGAAAACTTTGGAGTTTTGGATGGGTTTGAGTAATCTTTCACCCCAAGACCTTTACTCCTGACTTGTATTCCTAAGAAACTTGTTATTGAAAAGATATCAGGGATTCTCTTCCAGTTAGAGCCTGGACTCTGGCTCGGGCTCTGCCCGGATGGGAAACTGCCCACAGACCCAAGTGTTTCCTGCATCAAAACAATACTCGAGTCATTTGACTTGGCAATTTGACCCCATCAATAGAGATCTGGACCTATTTTTGAAGTGAGCTTGGGAATCATTTTCCAGAGATGATTATCCAATTCTGCACTGATTGGATGTTTATCAGCTGTTGCTGACACTGGAATTATGGTACAATGTTCTAATGCTTGGTAATCATCTAATTTCATGTTATTAATTATGTCTGTTATCATGCCTGGTTTTGATTGATATGTCTGAATTATCCCCCACTGCTGTAAGTTTCTGGTCTCACTAAACACATTGTTTTGTTATTCCCTTCAGTCACTGAGGGTACTTGGAGCACTCGAATGGGGACTGGGGAGTCCCTGCACCTTATAACTACATATTATATTACTGGCTTTTTGCAATATTAAAATGAATGCTATCTGTTTAATTTTGGTAAACCTTATTTTAGTTCTGTTATTAACAAAACTTAGAAATAATAGTATGATAAATATATTTCTCTTGGACTACAACATGGTGATTTTAAAAAGCTTTTGTTCATCTGAGTAACTCAGAGAATGGTAAAAAGATGACCAGGAGTTTCTTCACATTCTTGGATTATCCTACCTGGATGAATATAGGGATGACAACAACCAAAACCCCAGGGAAATCATTTATGGAGCCACAATAAAAGCTGATTTACAGGCTGGGGATGATTTTGAATAATACATGAAGGTCAATGAATACTCAACATGCTGATGCATTTAGGGAAGTCTTGTCTGAGTTAGTGTGTGCTCTTGGCTGAACTTCAAGTACCCGGAGATAAGAATCTTTTCTTTATTGTTTTTGTCTTTGTGTCGGTTTCGCGTGCTGGGGGAGGGGCGGATTTCGCCTGAGGGAAGCAACGTGAGGCCGGGGAGTGGGAGGGGCTGTCCCGCGTCTGGGGGCCTCCCCTGTGAGCTGCGGGGACCAATCGGAGAGCTGATTTAGTGATGGACAGCTCGGGAAACCAATGAAAAGTTATTTCGCTTTCTCAATTCACAGTGGATCAAGTTAACTAATCTCTCCTTCGGCCTCAGGCTCCCGGTGTGGTGCCGTGGCCTCTGGCCGGTGCCCCGGCCCCCGGCCCGGCCCCAGCTCTGCGGGGAGCCCCCGGCGCGGCCCCGGCTCGTGCTGGGACAGTTTCAGGGGCTGCCCCCGGGGCGCGCGGGGCTCGGCCATGGGGCGAGTGGGGCGAGCGTGGAACGGACACGCGGACAAGCGAACACGCGGAGAAACGGCCCCGGGGGTTCAGTTGCAACAGCAACAGCGGCAGCAGCAGCGGCAGCAGCAGCGGCAGCAGCAGCGGCAGCAGCGGCAGCAGCAGCAGCGGCGGCAGCAGCAGCGGCAGCGGCAGCAGCAGCAGCGGCAGCAGCAGCGGCAGCAGCAGCAGCGGCAGCAGCAGCGGCAGCAGCGGCAGTGGCGGTGCCAGCGGCAGCAGCAGCAGCGGCGGCAGTGGCAGCAGCAGCGGCAGCAGCAGCAGCAGCAGCAGCAGCAGCAGCGGCAGCAGCAGCAGCGGCAGCGGCGGCGCCAGCGGCAGCAGCGAGTCTACAGATCCTCTGGATCTCTTGTTCCTTCTCTTCCTCGGAGTCGCTTTCCCCGACCCTCTCCCTCTTTTCCCTTCTCCCCTCTTCCCGTTCCGGGCCATGTTCCGAGCCCGCCCCCGGCCCCGGGTGGGGCTGCCCCTGCCCCATCGTCGGCCCCGGCCCCGGCCCCGCCCATCCCCCCCCGGTGTCGCCTCCACCCGGCTCTCGCTGTCCTGGCTGTGGCGCTGTTGGCTGGGCATCACTTCTCTTTGGCATCGCTTGTCCCAGCCCCATCCCCAGCCCCAGCCCGAGCCCCAGCCCCAGTCCCAGCCCCAGCCCCAGCCCGAGCCCCAGCCCCAGACCCGGCTCCTCCCGGGGCCCATGGAGGGCACACGCGGCGCGGCCGTTCCCGCCGCCCCCGCTGCGGCTCCTTCAGTCGGAGCTCCACCAGGGCCTGGGGCGGGTGGGAATACCCGGCCCAGGACGCCCGGGGGGCGCTCGGGGGCCGTGTCTGGCCCCGGGCCGAGCGCTGACAGCCGCGTGTCGCCCGCAGGGGAGTCGCAGGAGGTGTTGCAGAAGCGGTACCGGATGGGTTCGCTGCTGGACAGCGGTGGCTTTGGCAGCATCTTCCCGGTCACCCGGCTCATGGACGGCACCACGGTGAGTGGCAGGGGCGGAGGAGGAGGGAGAAGGAGGGAGGAGGAGGAGGAGGAAGAAGAAGACGAGGAAGGGGAGGTTGGAGCGCGGCGTGCCAGGCGGCGAGCTCAGCCTGCTGCTGCCCCTTGGCTCACAGGTGGCCGTCAAGCGCATCCAGCACTGGGGCGATCTGGTGAGTGAGCGGGGCCAGAGGCTCCCATGGACAGCACTCCAAATCTTTCCTGTGCCCCTTCCAGGTGCCAGACACGGTGAGGAACATTCACCAGAGACTCATGTCCTGTGGAACTGTGGATGCCAGGCTGCAAAATGACCTTCTGAGGCTGGCTGAAGAACACCCAGCTAATGTGGTGATGAGCCTCCTGCGCTGTGCCCCATTGTGCGACAGGTATGCGGCACAGGTGCCCTGAGAGCTCAGGCTTCACTGCCCTGTAGGGCCATTGCCCTGCACAGCCTGTCCAGTGGGGTCTGCCAGACACTCAGAGAGCTCTGGGCCCCTTGAGCCACCCTGTTTGCTGATCCTTCTGCCATGCTCCCTCCCTGCCCCTCAGGGCACGGGGGCTTTGTCACCTGGCCCCACTCAGCTGCATGGGGCTTGGTACTGATGCACAGCTCTGGTCCCACAGAGCTGCTGCCTTGATGTGGAAAACCATCGGCTCATCGGGACCAGCAGTGCAGAAGGTGCTTCCAGAGCTGCTTTTTGTGATAGAAGACAGGCCAGTGTACAGCATGTTCTTCATCAAAGAGGACAACGAGGCCGTCTTTGCACTGGCAGTGAGTTTCTGACACTGGCCTTTGCTTGCCCTCCAGGTCCCCTCTCCAGCAGCTCTCCATGCTCTGCCCAGTGCCCTGCAGCTCCCAGCCTCAGGCACTGGGCTGAAGGCTGGGCTAGGGACAGGCTCAGGGGCAGCAGGCCGGGTGCTCCCCCTGCGTCTCCCCTGGGGCCCTGCCACACGGACACCTCGGCACTGAGCACTGCCTCGGGCTGCTCTGTCTTTTGCAGGCAACTCTGGTGCTCTGGGTGACTGTCCACATGCCCGAGTGGCACCACACAATGATCACATATTCTGCCTGTGTCTTCGTGGCTCTGCTCTTCCAAATCTTCAGCACCACAGAGCAGATGCCACAGGATGTTGAGAACTTCTGGACAGCGTGCCGGGAGGAACACCGCCTTCCCAGCAAACCCAACAGGTCCCAGTCACCCTGTCCTTCTCATGCCCTTGTGGCCAGGGTCACTGCTCCCAGCGTGACCTGGCCTTTGCTCTGGCCACAGGTTTGCAGTGCAGACCATGAAGGCTCTGCTCTGCCTGCTGGGCTGTGATAAGAAGCTGGTGGCTCTGGAGCGCAGGCGGGTCTGGGACACCCTGCTCTGTGCTGAGACCCAGCACTATGCAGTGGGGCTGCTGGCCAGGTGAGTCCCCCTTCTCCCCGCTGCCAGCATTGGTGCCCTGTGCCCGGAGTGCCCCACACGCTCCCCGTGGTCGTGGCCAGAGGGCCTTGGCACCGAGGGACGGCCGAGCAGCCTGGAAAAGGCTGGGAGAGGAGGGCTCCCAGGAGCAGCCGCCTCCCAAAGGGCCCACGTCCCCTCACAGGGTGCTGGGCAAAGGTCCCACACCTCTGTGAGTCAGTCCTGGGAGAGGTTTGCCCGCCCGGCTCAGGGCTTTGGTGCCTTTCTCCCCCTGCCAGGGAGATGCGCCGTGGCTCGAGCCCCTTGTGTTGCGGCATCGCCAGGCACCTGCTCAGCCTGCTCATCGGGGGGCAGCCGCGCTGGGATCTGCCGGCCCTGGCGTTCTTTGTGGAGGTGAGCCTGAGGGCCAGCGCTGCCTGGCTGAGCTGCCTCCCAGCTCTCTGGCTCTGGGAGCCGCAGCCGCCTGGCACGGTGCGCGCCCGGTGCTGCCGCCTGGGCCCGGCCCTGGGCAGTTCTGCACTCCCAGCGGCCGGGTCCCTGTCACTGTCCTGTGCCTTTCAGGTCCTGCAGTGCCTGGACTTGAGCCAACACGGGCACAGTGCCCTGTCAGTCATGTCCAGGCACCTGCCGAGCGAGAGCAGGGACAGGCTGCGCCTGGAGCTCAGAGGCCTCGTGGTGCTCAGCAAGGAGCCCTCGCTGGTGAGAAGGGGGCAGTGGCTGAAGTCGTGCTGGCAGCAGGGGGCTGGGCAACGCAGCCCCTGGGGCTTGCCTGGGATTCGGCAGCTGAGGCAGCTGCTCCCAGCTCTCTGCCTCCCGCTTCAGCTGCCCGAGTGCCTCGGCACAGGCCTCTGGCCTCTGGGCCCTGAGGCAGCTGCGTGGGGTTGCAGGGCCAGGGCCCTGTTGGTGCTGCAGCCCTCCAGGGCTTCACAGCACAGCCTTGTGTTGCACACAGAGCGGAGGAATACGTGGCGTCTACCACCACCTGGTGGAGCAGCTGGGTGATCCAGATGGAGAGATGGTTTGGATGACCCTCTCTGTGCTCGCCCACATGCTCCAGGAGAAAGACCTAAATATACCCAGCGCCACTGCCCAGAAGCTGGCTGAGCCACTCCTCCCACACTTTGACAATGTAAGGTTCTGTGCCCACGGGCACTGGGCACTGCCCGGAAACTTTGTGCCCTGGGCAGTTTTGGGCTTTTGCCCCACTGGGCCTGGACTAGTGGGTGCTGAGCTCTTCTCCTTTCCTCCAGGACAACAGCCATGTGCAGCTGCTCTCCATCCAGCTCTTCAGCAAGGTGATGGAGCTGGTAGTGGAAGAGGGGAAAAAGGCTCTCACCAGAACCGTGAGCCAGAGCCTGCTTCCCCTCTTCTTGCACTGGCATAACGAGAACCGGTGCGTGGCGAAGGTGAGGCTTTCTGTCGTGCTGCTGCATCCCCGGCAGGGGCTTGGCTGCCTCTTCCCCTGGCGCCTCGTGGGCTCCAGCCTCGCCCTGGCCTTGGCCCAGGGATGTGGGTCCCATGCCCCGAGCTCTGGTGCCACCTCCGGCTCTCTACTGCTCTCCAGGCCTCTGGCGAAACCCTGCTTCGCGCAGCACGCTTCCTCGGGAGGAGAGATCTGGAGGAGCTGCTGAGCCAGCCGTGGCGCATGAAGGTCGCCAAGTGCCTGGTAAGGCCAGCCTGGAAGCCCCAGCCGCAGGCTGGAGAAGTCCCCTGCCCCCGGAGCTCAGCGTGCGGGGCCGGCAGCTGTGGCCCTGCCCAGCGCCGCAGCCAGGGCAGCCGCAGCCTGCGCCCTACACAGGGGCTGCTCCCTTCGCTGGGCCGCGTGGGCTCTCGGCCGGGCTCCTCCGGCCCCGAGCCGGGTGCCCACGGAGTCCCGGCCCGGCCGGGCCTCGGGGCTGTGCGGGCCGGGGAGGCCGGGGCTGGGCGCAGGGAGCGCCCGGCCAAGGGGCAGAGCCCGCGCCGAGCTTTCCCTCCTGGCGCTCTCCGCAGCTGCTACAGGACGAGAGCCGAGCGGCCGAGAACCTGCGCTGGGCCCTGCCGTGCCTGCAGAGCCCGCAGCCGCGCCTGCGACAGGCGGCCCTCAGGCTCATCGGTGAGCCGCCAGCCCGCCGTCCCTCCCCGCCTCCGGCCCGGCTGCTGCCCCTGCAGCGGGAGCCGGGCCCGGCGCGGTGCAGCCCCGCCTGCCCTCGGCGCTGCCGCCGCCCTCCCGCAGCCGTGCCCTGGGGCGGCACGATGCGCCAGGGGCCCGGGCTGAGCCCTGCCCGGGGGACGAGGCCGTGTGGCCGCAGGGCTGGCAGCGCCCCTGGGGGGCAGCTGTGCCGCTGGGGCCGACACGGGCTCTGTGTTGCCAGGGCTCGCCGGAACGCTCCTGAGGGGACACAAGGAGGAGCTGCAGGTCCTCAGTGAGGGTGAGTGAGGGCAGCCGCCCTCGTGGCAGCGGGGCCACCGGGGGCAGCTGCAAATGCCGGGCACGGAGCTACAATCGCTGCCCGGCTGCGGAGGGCTCTGCGGCCTGTGCGGACGAGGGGCGGTGCGGGCCGAGCACGGAGAGCTCTCAGGGACACGGGGGATCCGTGGACAGCACCTTCTGGCCCGTGCCCTGGTCTCCTGCTCCTTCGTGGCCATGGCAGGAGCTGGGTAGGATGGCCCTGGCAGGAAGATTTCCTTGGATTCCCACAGTCCGGCCTCTGACTGTGGTTCTGCTTCTCTCTCTTGCAGCCCTTCAAGCCCTGAAGGAGGACAAGAGCCCCTGCTTTATGAGGCAGGTTATCCAGCTGCAGTTCAACAGAAGATCTGCCGAACTTCGTGTGCTGGATCAGAAGAACCACTGTCCTTCGGCGACCTGCCCATTGAAGATGGGACCAGCTGCAGCTCCAGGCACAGCTCTTGCTGCTCACAGCTGAGCCTGTGGCAAGCTCCAGGAGCTCCTGCTGTCTCCCTCCCTGTTGGAAGCTCCCTCCCTCCATTCCTCAGGCCCTGCCCATCCCCTGTTTTGCCTCCCAGCTCACCCCTTCGCTTCGCCTTCCCTTCATAAAATTTTTTTTTTTCACTTTACCCACATCTCTGTGGAGCCTAAGTGGCACCAAACATGAGCCCTGGGACACACAGGGCCCTGCTGCCGTTCTCTGTGCACGGACAGACAGGAACAAAGGCAGCTCAGGCTGCAAAGATCCCTGTCGTGCAGGTCCCTTGCACAACACTGTGGGGTTAAAAGCCGTGCTGAGCACGATGAAGGGGACAAGGAGCCTGGGTTTTAGAAGAGCCAGCTTGAGTAGGCTCTTAGCCCAGCCTTGAGGGATTCCCTGGCTAGCATCCATATAGGACAAAGGAGCTTGCAATGCTGGAAGTGTTCACAAAGAGCTTCCTGAAAGCACAGCAGTGCTCCATCCCCACACAGGGATGGGAAGAGGGCAGAACTGGAGGCCATCGTGGCCTAACAGTGAGCTCTGGGTGTGCTAAAAGCAAATGAAGCAGCAGCAGCAGCAGCAGTGGCGCAGTGACCGAGACTCAGAGCGCGACCGTGCCAGTGGATGGAGCGCTGCCAGGCAGTGCCTGCACGCTGGGTGAGGGTCTGGGGGCTCTGGTCTCCCCACAAGTGAGGAATGGCAGCCCCTGCCTCAGACCCAGTCAGAAACCCAAGTGAGACCAGAGGCAGGGCACTGTCACAACAGCCAGTGCTGCACTCGCTTTGCCACTAGGGCCCCATGCCTAGAGTGGGTCACACTCTGGGAACAGGAGGCCTTAGACGTGGCTCCAGCCATTGCTCCATGGACTTTTGGCTCTCAGATTGCATTTGAGGGGGACAAGGAGGAGGGGAAGGTCTTTTGCATAGGATAAAAAGGATTCCTTACTCTGGGGAATCTGTGGGGCAAAAGACAAAAATGGTGAAGCTGCAACCACATAAATATGGGGGAGGTTCAAGGGGAAGGTACAAATTGAAGAAATGCTGAGGAGGGATAAAGGGTAGGGGCTCACAAAGGCATTGTCCAATGAGGGAGGTAGGGGGGAAAACTGGGTCACCATGGACTGATGAGACGTCCAGTTTTAGGGGATTTCCAAAGGGGAATTGCAAGCAGGGGGTTGGCACAAAACAGCATTGACAGGTAATTCAGGACAGATTGACAAGGAGGGTGGGAGGGTATAATTTTGGACTAAACCATTAACTTGGGCAATAACAGAACACACCATTAACCAGAAGCACACTGCAACATGTGTCTGTGCAAGCGGAGGATCCGCATGCTCGGCTGGGAGGGAAGAACCTTTTTTGGAGATGTTTCTACCTCACTGTCGTCAAAATCTTGGTCTTTACCCCAGTTAATAAGCATTTGCCTGTGGAAGACACCCTTGGGGAATAGGAAATCTAAATAATGGAATAGCTGAGGTTGGATTTAGTTTATTAATCTAAACTTTTTCTGTTATGAGACAGGATTAGCAAGAAGGCAAAAACCAGGTTTAACTTTAAATGGTAAAAAGAGAAATTCTATCACTAAAAAGTATAAGAAAAAATAATTTAAATAAATTAGATAAAGCTTGAGAATACTTGTTTTCCTCCACACGCTTTTTTTTTAATACTGAAAACATCCAAAAACCAATTCAGTTTGTTTACCATCTTTAAAATAGTTTTTTACTAATTTACTAGAAAGAGACTTTTTTTTCAGTCTATGAAGATTTCTTCACAAGAAATAGTTTTCCTGTGGTTTTGTTGTTCCCAGGAGAATAGAAATCTGATTACTATGTAAAAATCCTTTTTTTAGACTAACAGTTAATCTCATAACTTTTTTTGGTGGACTGTATTAATTTCTTAGGCAAACTTTAAGGTTATATTTTTAAACAAAAGTTTACTTTTTTTTTTGAGAGCATAAGTTTTTTCTTTTTCCTTTTTTGGGGGGAAACCAAAAGGGATTATTTTATTATTTAAACTTAGCGGGTAGCAGCAATTTTTACATTTGTTTACTTTAATACTAATGCTTTTGTTTATATTTACAGTTAGAATAGTCATATTCAATTCATAATATTTTGATATGTTATAGGGAAACAAGAGTTTTTTCTCCATAGTTTAAAAAAAGAGAATTTTTTTTCATGACTTTTCTTCTTCCTCTATTTGGGATTTGACTTTTCTTTTTGTTTGATTAAGGTGTTTTAATCTTGTTTCTGTGTGTATTAGCTGGTGCCAGATCAGCCAGGACCTGTAGCTGAAACCCTTCCCACATTCCAAGCACTTGTGTGGCTTCTCCCCTCCATGAGGCTTCTCCACAAGCTCTGAGCTCTGCCTGGATCTCCGGCTGCCTTCCCGGCTCAGGGAGGGTCTTTTCTCCTCGCAGCTCCCTGGGTTGGGTTTGCAGCTCCTCCTTCTGAGGGATTTCTGGGGCTTTTCCTCCTGCTCCATCCACTCATGCCTTGGTAACGAAAAATCGTTTTTGAGAAAACAACAAGAAGAAAGCGCCTTGGATGGGGGGGTTCCTCCTTGCCCAAGTTCATCTCAGGAAGACAGTGGGACTCTTGTGTTTGTAAGAACCTCCCAAACACCAAGATTCAGCCCAAAAATCCTCCAAAACTATACGTATAGGACTGAAAGCACCGTGCCGAAAGAGACAAGATTTTTTGATAATAGGCAGAGACCGGTGCAGCAATTTTGGACTGACAATGTATCCTACTGTTGTTTCAGCAGACTGCTTCGAAGAGATGACAATTTTAGCAAGGGCTCTTCGACCCCCATTGACAATTCCACAAAATACTCAACTGGCAAAAGCGATAGCTCTGCCATCACATCCATTAGAGCATCAAGCAATGCTGGTGATGGGCGACGGACATCCACACTACAATGACCATGTCGAAGTACACGCGTTATGGTTGAAGTACATAACCCGTGAACAGCCAACTATTACTTGGGACTTGATATACCATAACAGGAAAACAACCATCACAGGGATGGTGAACATCGGACGTGACAGTGATTTCATATATTTTCTGACCTCGAGAATGGAACTTGATTGTACCTTTGGATCAAATCACAGGCATTGGAGGAAGTTCTGTATGCCTCCAAAGTGAAAATTCAATAACATTCACAGGACCCGGACAAAAGACAGCACTGTATGGGGAAGAGATCTCCTTTCACAGTGGAACATGTACCTGACAATGGATTTTTAGTAGGACTTACTGTGGCACTCGCCACTCCACACCTATACGTGGACTCTTTACCATTCCATTTAGTAGTGTTGGGAGAAGAAACACAGCTATATGGTTTGATTTTTCATTGGGACGAACACAAAAAAGACACTCTTTTAATTATAGAATGGGTTTTCCTATCTTACAGATCTCCAAAGACAATTCTTACAGATTCAGAAATGACAGTACAAGTGATAATAAAGGGAAGAACAAGGTTGATGACAATAATGGGCAAGGACTTTTCAATGAATAATGCGGCAAGGACCACAGATTTCTACAATACCAATGAATCAAAAAATGGATGAGGCAGCAGCTTGGCCTCAATCTCAACAAGTAATACCTTTGAACAGACAAATTCCTACAGAGACACACAGACCTGCAACAGCAGCTCAAGATACTTTAGTTGATTGGACAAATATTCGAATGGACTTGACAAGAAGCAGAAAATGTCCTGCAATTGGGACTGGTGAAATAGCCATGCCAGTGAATTATGACCCACAAGGACAAAACCAAAGATGGCAAAAATTAAATCATGATTTAGTTAAAAATTTTTTTAAGGCAATTAGAGATTATGGACTGGGATCTTCATATTTTAAACCGTTTTTAAAAGGTATTCTCAATGAATATGACTTGACTTCATGTGACATGAAATCTCTTGTGTCATTGATACTTACTGACACACAAGGACTTATATGGGAGTGCAGATGGAGAAGAGCTTTGAAGGAGCTGCGAAAGAAATACCAAGGTGGTGCTCATGCTAACCTCACCATGGCAGAATTAGCAGGAGACCCTCCTCACAATGATCCAGTACAACAAGCCCTCAGGATTCCAAGGGGAGTGTTGGCAGACATCAAGGAAAAAGGATGTGAACTTCTCTTCAAACAAGATTTAAAAGACTTAAGGACTGACAGTGAAAAATGATTGTTTATATGCTGTTGTATCTTATTTTTTGTCAACTGTATTAGGTGAAAAAGAGGATTTACCAGTGATGTAGCCAAGGGAGAGTGTTTGGGAAAATTTAGCATGGACAGTGGGGTTGGAAACAATTTGTTTGAGGCATTCCAGGCAAAAAAGCCATTTTCAACATGTCTGGTGGGATTGACAGTGAAAGAATGGTCCATTCCGGAGGGTATCCCTTCATGGGTGATGTGAGTTGTGACAACTCCTGTGAATGGATGGCATGTGTGGGTTCAATTTCTCCCTGTGGCTGTTTTCAAACTAAAAGAATTAGAAATTTTTGGTTCAACAATGGATTTTGGAATTGTATGTGATGTTTTAGGGGTGAAAAAGAACCAAACAATGGATGTTACTCCGAATTAGAATGTATATAGCAATTATATTGTAGTCTCAAACAAACCATCCTTCCGAGTTCTAGCACAGTTATTGTGCCTGGATGGTCTGTTTGACCTTTTTGATCTTTTACCTTTGTAAAAAGAAATTTTAAAAGTAGGTTTTTATATATTAGTGGAGCTTGTTACTATTCTCATTGCTTTGCCATGCATCCTCCCATGCACTTGGCACGCCTTGAACAAAGCTGTGAAAAGGGCTCTGGACAAAACCCAAGTGGGGCCGGGGGTCCCAGCAGAGCCCTGGCCATGGCCAGGGCCACCAGCCACACCTGGGGGAAGCGGTGGGGGCGGGGGGCGTTGGGGGAATTTGGGGCAGATTTGGGGGATTTCAGGGAATTCGTGAAGGGCTTTGGGGGGAATTTGGGAGATTTTTTTGGGATTTGGGGGGTTTTTGAGACGATTTGGGGGGATTTCATGGGGACTCGGGGGAGATTTTAGGGAATTTTGAGAGATTTTTTGAAGATTTTGGGTGATTTGGGGCAATTTTGGGGAGTGTTTAGGGTGATTTTGGAGGATTTCAAGGGGGATTTTGGGGGATTTGGAGGGGATTTTGGAGGATTTCAGGGAATTTGACGGGATTTTTGGGGGGTTTGGGGGGAATTTTAGGAGATTTCAGGGGGATTTTGAGGGAATTTGGGGGGAATTTGGGGGTTTTGGGGCAATTTTGGGGAGATTTTGGGGGGATTTGGGGGAATTTTAGAAGATTTCAGGAAGATTTTGGGAGGATTTGGGGGGATTTTGAGGGGGGGTGGGGATTTCAGGGGAATTCTGGGGAGATTTTGGGGAATTTTGGGAGATTTTTGTGGGACTTAGGGAGATTTTTGGGAGATTTGGGGGGATTTCAGGTGATTTTGGGGGAATTTAAGGGGGATTTTGGGAGGATTTGGGGGTGTTGGAGGGATTTTGGGAGTTTTGGAACAATTTTAGGGGAGATTTTGGGATTTTCAGGGGATTTTGAAGGATTTTTAGAGATCTTTAGGGGTTTAGGGGAATTTGGGAGATTTGGGAAGATTTGGGGGGGATTTAGGGGATTTGGAGGGATTTTGGAGTTTCTCCAGACTCCCTCCAGAACCCTTCTGCCCCCCTCCAAAGCCCCCAGACTCACTGGGGCCCATCCTGGATCAGGGGGGGGCATGGGCCGGTGGAACAGGAGCCACTTCAGGGACCCTCGACACTTTTTTGGGGGGGGGCACCATGGGAGACCCCCCAAACTGAGGGGGGATCCCCCTCCCCCCAAAACCCCTCAGAGCCCAGTCAGGGTGGGGCTGAGACACCCCCCCCCCCCCGCAGGACCCCAAATCAACCCTGGGACCCCCAAAATCAATCCTGGGACCCCCCAAATCCCCCCCCCCACCCCCACCAGGAACCCCAAAATCCCCCCCGGGATCCCCAAAACTCTTCCAGGACCCCTCCCTAGAACCCCCAAATTAACCCCGGGACCCATAAGCCTCCCCTGGGACCCCCTCAAGGAACCCCAAAGGAATCCCAAAATCAACCCTGGGACCCCCAAAACTCCCCCAGGACCCCAAAACTCCCTAGACCCTCCCCCAAATCTCTCCCATAAACCCCTCAAGGATCCCCCAAGACCCTTCCCCAAATCCCCCCTAAGATCCTTTCCCAAAACTCCCCCACGATCCCCCCCAAAACCCTTAGGACCCACCACAAACCCCCTCCAGGATTCCTCTTAGGACCCCCGGACCCCTCCCAAAAACCACCAAGGACTCTCAAGACCCCTCCCCAAAATCCCTCCAGTGATCCCGCCCTGGGCCCCCTCCCAAGATCCCTTTTAGAAGCTCCAGACCCCTCCTCAAAATCCCCCCAGATCCCTCCCAAAACCCCCTGGGACCACTCAGGACCCCTCCCAAAATTCCCCAGACACCCCAGACCCCTTTTAGGACTCCCAGACTCCCCCAAGCTCCACAAAACCCCCCAGGACCCCTCCCCAAAATCCCCCAGACCCCTCCCAAAACCCAGCCCAGAACCCCTCAAGACCCCTCCCAAAACCCCCCAGACCCTCCTCAGACCCCCCCAGGACCCCTCCCCAAATGCCCCAGACTCCACCAAAATCCCCCAAAAGCCCCACCCAGACTCCCCCAACCCCCCCTCCCAGGACCCCTCCCTGAAACTCCCCCAAACCCTCCAGCCCCCCCTTAGGACCCCTCCAAAAACCCCCCAAATGCCCCACGACACCCCTCAGACCCCATTTTAGGACCCTCAGCCCCCCCAAAAACCCTCCAGGCCCCCCAGACCCACTCAGGACCCCTCCCCAAAACCCCCAAGCCCCTCTTAGGACCCCCAGACCCCTCCCCAAAACCCACCAAGACCCCCCCCAAGACCCCATTTTAGGACCCTCAGATCCCCCCCCAAGCCCCCCCTTTAGCACCCTCCCCCCGACCCCGACCCTCTCCCACCTGTCCCTGCGCCGCCTCAGCAGCTCCCGCAGCCCCTCGGCCTCTCCCAGCGCCTGCCCCGCTCTCTGCAGCGCCTCCCTCAGCGCCCGCCCGAGCCCGGGGAGGGTCCCGGGGGGATTCCCGGGGGGATTCCCGGGGGGATTCCCGGGGGGATTCCCGGGGGTCCCGGGGGGTGGGGGGGGGAGGGGCCGCCCGCTCTATGGCGGCGCCGGGGTCAGAGGGCGCCAATCCCGCCTGGCCTCTGATTGGCTGCAGCGGCGCGGGGGAGGCGGGTGTTGCTAAGGGGAGCCGCGCGCTGATTGGTTGGTTCGGGGAGAGGCGCGCCGCTATTGGCTGGGAGGGGCCCGAGCGCTCGGCAGGAACAGTGTGAGGGCAGAATGGCTGAGGAGGCTGCTGAGGTAGGGCTGAGGGGAGATGGGGAGATTTGGGGGGAATCTGAGGGGAATTGAGGGGTCTGAGGTGCTTATAGGGAAGCTTTGGGGGCAAATGGGGGGATTTAGGGGGGTCTGAGAGAAATTGAGGGGTCTGAGGTGGGTCTGTAATGGATTTGGGAGGCTCTGTGGGGATTTGCGGGGTCCAAGGTGGGGCTAGGGGCAAATGAGGTGCGTTTGGGGGTCTCTGAGGGGAACTGAGGGGTCGGGGGAAGATTTGAGGGGAAATGGGGAATCTGAGGTGAGGCTGGGGGGACATGGGAGAAATTGGGGAGGTCTGAAAATAATTGAGAGGTCTGAAGTGGGTCCCAAATGGATTTGGGGCGATTTGGGGGGATCTGAGGGGAATTGAGGGGTCTGAATTGCGTTCGGGGAGGCTTTGGCAAAACTGCCCCAAAACACCCCAAATCTCAGAGCAACGCCCCTAAATCCCTGAGACACGCCTCAAACACCCCAAAATCCCAGAGGAATGCCATGAAGATCTTCTTCACCAAAAAGTGACCCAAACCCACCTGAAACACCCCCAAACCCGAAAAGAATGGGCCTCGAATACCCCAAAATTCCAGAGAAACGCCTCAAAACCACCCCTCAATACCCCAAAACCACCCCTAAACACCCCAGATCCCTTCAGGTTTCCCCAAAATCCCATAGAAACACCCTAAAATCCCTCCAAACCACTCTAAAATGCCTCAAAGCTGCCCCCAAATATTCCAAAATTGCTCAAAACCAGCCCAAAACACCAAAAAATCCCAGAAAACTGCCCCAAAAATGGTCCTGACCCTGCCCCAAACCTCCCACCTGCCCGAATCCCCCAGGTAAGTTCAGCTTGGACCAAATCCTACTTTCTTTATCACAAATCTTTTTTTCAATCCCAAATCCTTTTTTTCCCAACTTCAAAATCCTACTTTGTGCCCCCCAAATGTCCTTTTCAGACCCTAAATTCTCTTTTTCCCACCCCAAATCCCCTTTTCCCAACCCAAATCCTTTTCTGTCCACCCAAAATCCCCTTTTTATCCAAAATCTCCTTTTTCCACCCAAAATATTTTTCAATCCCAAATCCCCTTTTCCTACTGAAATCCTGACCTCAAATCCCCACCCTAAATCTTCCTTTCCTCCCCCAAATATCCATTTCCATCCCAAACCCTCATTTTTCCATCTCAAATCCTTCCCCTTTTACCCCAAAATCTCCTTTTCCCACCACAAATCCCCTTTTTAGGGTTTCCCAGGTGTTTCTGGGGTTACCCAGGGGTTTTTGGGTTTTTCTCACCCCAGCATTGTACCAGGGTCTCTCTGCAGACATTGCATCTGGACTTGCCCCCACCCCAATTAAATCCCAAATCAACCCCAAATAAACTCCAAATGAACCCCACTGTGCCCCCCAGGACTGGAGTGGTTCTGGGGGGGAGTTTGGGTTCTGGTGGGTTTGACCCCAAAGTTTGGTGATGGGGGAGGTTTGATCATAAAGTTTGGGGAGGTTTGACACCCCAGGGTTTGGGATCAGGGGATTTGACCCCAGAATTTAGGGATTGAGGGGGTTGGACACCCCAAATTTAGGGATCAGAGGGGGTTGGATGCCCCCAATATTTCAAACTCCAACATTTGGGAATTGGGGGTTTTGACCCCAAATTTGGGGTTTGGGGGTGTTTGACCTCAGGATTTGGGGGATTTTGATCCCCCCAGGTTTGGGGTAGCAATTGAGATCAAAACAATTCCTTGAAAACAGTGGCAGGATCGGGATTTGGAACAGGATTGGAATTGAGAATGAAATAGGGATTGGGAATGGCAACAGGATCAGGAATGGGAACAGGATTGAGAATGTGAATGAAAGAGGGATTGGGAATGTGAAAGGGATTGGAATTGGGAAAGGGATCGAGATTGGGAATGAGACCGCAATCGGAAATGGGAACAAGATTGGGAATGGGAACAGGAACAGGACTGGGAATGGGAAGGAGATAGGGATTGGGCATGAGATAGGGATTGGGAACAGGAATGGGATCAGGAACAGGATTGGGAACGGGATTGGGATCAGGAACAGAAAGAAGATTGGGAATGGGAAAGAGATAGGGATTGGGAACGGGAATGGGTTTGGGAACAGGAACCGGAATGAGATAGAGGTTGGGAATAGGAATGGGAACCCGGATCGGGATGGTAAAGCTGTGACATAAATGGGTGCCTTGGCTGGAACATCTCAAACTGCAGAAGTAAAACCAGGATGGGCAGGAACAATTTTTCCTGGCTGGGAACTGGAATTCCAGACCCTGGAAGTGTGAGCCATGCAGGACCATCCAGACTGGGATCATGGGGGCTGGGATGACGTGGACTGGGATCCTCCAGACTGAGTCTGCACAGACTGGGACCAGATGGATCAGGGCCCTGCAGAATGGGATTGTTCAAACTCGGATCCCATGGACTGGGATTGTTCAAACTGGGACCACATGGACTGGGATTGTACAAACTGGGATCACACAGACTGGGACTCTACAAACTGGGACCATATGGACCGGGATGCTGCTCCAGAACTATGGAAACCGAGGCGGTCCCGCCCCACCCAGGGTCCCTCCCAGTCCTGCCCAGTCCCGTGTGGGGGCGCAGCCAAAACTCCCCGCAGTGAATGAGCAGGTCCCAGAGCGCTCCCGGTGTTGGTCCCTGTCCTGGTCCTGGTTTCAGTCTCAGTTTGGAGCAGTCCTGGAGCGCTCCTGGTGCTGGTTCTGGTCCTGATCAGAATCTTGATCCCAGAGCAGTGATGGCCTTGGTCTCATTCTTGGCCCTATAGTGGTGCCAGTTTTGGTGCCAGTGCCGGTTCTGGTTTCAGTCTCGTTCTTGGTCTCATAGTGGTTCCAGTTCCAGTGCTTGCACCAGTGCCAGTGTTGATCCTGGAGTGCTCCCAGTGCCAATCTCAGTCTCAGTCCCGGAGCTCTCCTGGTGCCCGTCCCAGTGTCGGTGCTGGTCTCAGTCTTGGTCCAAGTACAAATTCTGGGGCTGGTTTCAGTCTCAGTCTCAGTCCCAGCCTTAGTTCCAGTTCTGGAGTGCTGCTGGTGTCGGTTCTGGTGTCGGTTCTGTTCCCAGTCTTGGTCTTGGTCTCCATTCTGATGTTGGTCTCAGTATTGCTGCTGGTCCCAGTGCAGGTGCTCGTCTTGGTCTTGATTTCAAACATTTTAGGTCCATTTGACTGATTTTATAAAAACTGGGATTTTAGACTGGATTTTAGGTTCCTTTTGGATGATCGTAGGCCAGTTTTGATGATTTTAGGTCCCCTTTCTGTGGATTTGAGTTCCCTATGGCTGATTTCAGGCCAAACCTGGTGGATTTAGGCTGCATTGGAGGCCCTTTTTGGGTGATTTTAGACCTAACCAGGTTCTGTTAGGACTGTGTGGCCCTTTGGCCCCGCCCCTTTCCCCTCCCAGTTCCCGCCCCTTTCCCCTCCCAGTTCCCGCCCCTTTTCCCTCCCAGTTCCCGCCCCTTTTCCCTCCCAGTTCCCACCCCTTTCCCCTCCCAGTTCCCACCTTTCTCTTGACCCCGCCCCTTTCCCCTCCCAGTTCCTGCCCTGCTCTTGGCCGTGCCCTTTCCTCTCCCAGTTGGGGGTTCGGAATGGGGCAGGAGGAGGAGGGAGGAAGGAAGAGGCGCAGGGGCAGCAGAAGCAGGAGGAGACAAGGTGCGAATCGATCATGAGCCCGGAGCTGACGGAACTCGCAGCCCCCCCCGGGACCATCGCCCCCCATCCCGCAGGTGCCCGGGGAGGGGGAGCTCGCCCAAGTATCCCGGGGGGGGGGGGGCCCTTGCTTTGGGGTTTTTGGGGGGGATGTTTGGATCGTTCAGGGCTGCAGAGGCGCAGATGGCCCTCGGAGGACATCAAGGGGTCCCCGGGAGGTGTTTTTGGGGGTCCCGGTGGCGGCAGAGTCCCGGCAGGGGCGGGGGGATGCGGGTCTCCCAGCGGTGGGGGTTGTTCTTCCCGGGCCCTGCGGGCTCTGCCGGGCCCCGTGGGGAGCATGTGGGAGCGGCGGGATCGACAGGGGGACAGCGGTTTGGGGAACCCCGGGAGAGGCGCGGCTTCCCTGAGCGGGACCCCAGAGACAGGAGAGCCCCAGAAGGACAAAGCGAGGAGCCCGAGAGGAGGAACCCCTGGCATTGCCAGCACCCTGGCGGGGGGTGCTGGGTCTGGAGGGGCGGCACGGCCGGGAAAGGGATTCGGGGCTCCTGGTGCTGCCAGTGGCTGCTCCCAGCATGAGCCCAGTCACTCCCAGGCATTCCATGTTATGATGGAATTTGCCCCAAGCACGGTTCCAGTTGCTCCCAGTTCCTCCCACTGTGGTCCAGTGTGTTCCCCATTCTCACAGCTGCCCCAAACAGCGTCCCAGTCACTGCCAGTTTGATCCCAGTATGAGTCCAGTGTGATGCCAGTCTCAGCCAGCAGGGCCCCAGTCACTCACACTTGCCTCAGTTGCCCCAGCATGGTCCCAGTTTCCCCCCAGCACATTCCCAGTCACTCTCAGTTATGTCCCAGTCACCACCTCAGACACTCGCAGTATATCCCAGTTGTCTTGGACAATCTCGTAGTCGTTCCCAAGCACTCCCAGTTACCTCAGCGTGGTTCACTTGCCCCCAGTTTTATCCCAGTTGCCCTACAATACTCCCAGTGCTTCTCAGCATTTTTTTGGGTGAGGAGGAGAATGCAGAACTCCAAAGCTGATCCAAATCACTCCCATTCATTCCCTATGTGATGTAGCTTTCCCCAAGGATGTACCCAGTTGCTCTCCAGTTCCTCCCATTTTCATTCAGTGCATTCCCAGTTCTCTCAGTTGCCCCCAGTATAGTCCCAGTCTCTCCCAGTATCAGGCCAGTGGACCCCAGTGTGATCCCAGTTGCCCCCTGTCAATGCCAGCATGACCCCAGTAGCCTCCAGTATAATCCCTTTGACTCCCTGTCTCTCCCAGTATATCCCAGTCACCCCCAGCATGCTGCCAGTCACTCTCACTTCTTCCCAGTTCTTTCCCCGTGATTCCAGTTGTTCACAGCCACTCCCAATCCATCCCAGTCCATCCCAGTATGATGCCAGTCACCCTCAGTGTGATCCCAGTCTCACCCAGCATGGACCCAGCTGCTCTCACTGTGATACCAGGATGAT